>NC_064417.1:49478697-49648697 GCF_023375975.1 Astyanax mexicanus
AAGACAAAAGAAAGACCTTTAGACCTGAACCATGAAACAATGTGAAGCGACATCAGCGCAGAGTTTGTGAAGAAAGTGACCTTTTCTGCATACAGTAACTAAAACACATTACAGACGACAGACCAGATAGAGACCGGGGGAGGGGGAGGGGTGTGTGTGTGTGTGTGTGTGTTCAGAAAAGACACTGGAGGGATTTCAGATACACTGACATGCCAAAAGTCATGGGACAGCATTACATAGTAAAGTGATCCTGAAGTAGACCCCTCACAATCCCTTTTTTATTATTAGTATGATGTCTAAGTTTTAATTGCAATAAACAATATTAATTTAATTTTAAGACCATTTGTGCCACGGACATATTGATAATATAATATCATAATAATACATTGACACCCTTTTTTTAAAGAACATCTACCATTTTATTGTCCAAGGTTATTCACACAATGCAATTGGAGAATGAAACAATACATTTCGTAATAAATAAGATAAAAAAAATATGTTTTTAAAAATATATATTAAAATTTACCAGCTCATTCAGGTTAATGGGCTCTCCTAAATAAAACGTATACATAACGTGTAAATATTGAGGTTAGAATAAAAGACTGAGATCATGTCTAAATATTAAATGATAAACTGATCATTTTAGCATGTGGAATACCATCAAACAGATGGACGAGCTGGGCGATCTTTACAATTAATGAGGTTAATTTCGAATTAAAGCTTTAATGTGATTTTCAAAATGGAGTAATTGCGATTAATCGCAGAAAACACTTGTGAAAAACAATAAAAATCTCTCCTGCAAAGTTTTCTTTTGTGAATTAATTATGTGTTTTGAATAATTGATTAACTCAACGAGTCGACTCAACCCAAAGCCTCTGAACATCAAACAGATAAATAGATAAAGACTTTTTTTTTTTTTTTTTTTTTTACAGGTAAACCTAGCTTTGAACCATTTCTTTGTCATCTGTACTCAGATTTATGAGTAGGGGGGAAACAATCTATTATAATCGAAACTTATAATCGATTTTTTTTTTTCTTTTTTTAAGGCCATAATCGCCCAGAACTAGATGGAAGGAAGCGTGTAAAGTGCGAGCCAAATGCATTCAATCTAACATGATCGGGAGCAACCTCTTGAGACACATTATACTGACATGAATATAATATATAATATAATAACTGGATCAAAAGGTTTTGCCTAGCTTTCCCTGCAGCAGCTACATACTGTAAATGTAGAAAGTATGGAAAAGCCTCTGGATGAAGCGACGAAGCCAAATGGATTTTTTGGCCTTTCAGATTCAGAAAGGTCACGACCCCGGCTAAAGCACACTACAGTAGCGCCATGCTAATGCCGGCCAGCCGGAAAGGTAATGCGGTGCATGCGGCTTCAAAGCGGGAAAAAGGAGACTTTAAAAAGGATTAAAAAGAGGGAGAAACGAGGGAATATGTGGAGAAAAAGGTGAAAGACTTCAGAACATGGAGTAGATATTTCTCTCCTCGGCTTTACGCCGGCCTCCTCCGGAGACGCATTCATTCCAACAAACATTTAAAGGAACACGTCTGATAAACATCTCTTTCATGTTTAGCTCATATTTTTCCACCAACCTGCAAGATCAGCGATCTCCGGCACGTCGGCCGCAGCTGCCATGTGGGGAGTCGAGTTTCACCAAGGCAAGGTGGATTTTACAGATAAGAGAAATGCAGGCTGGCTGCTCTGATTTCACAGAGGAGACTGACAGCTGGTGACCCTGAGTTTCTGCAGAACAGGACTTTTTATTACACTGTAAGAGCAACAGCGCTGTAGCTAGGAGCCCGTGAGTGTAGAGTGTTTATGCAATTAGTTTTTAACAATATATTAAAATTTACCAGCTCATTCAGGTTAATGGGCTCTCCTAAATAAAACATATACATAATGAGTAAATATTGAGGTTAGAAAAAAAAGACTGAGATCATGTCTAAATATTAAATGATAAACTGATTATTTTAGCATGTGGAATACCATCAAACAGATGGACGAGCTGGGCGATCTTTACAATTAATTAGGTTAATTCGAATTAAAGTTTTAATGTGATTTTCAAAATGGTGTAATTGCGATTAATCACAGAAAACAATTGTGAAAAACAATAATATCTCTCCTTCAAAGTTTTCTTATGTGATGTTTTAAATAATTGATTAACTCAATGAGTCGCCTCAACCCAACAGCGCTGTAGCTAGGAGCCTGTGAGTGTAGGGTGCTTATGCAGTTGGAAATAGGGATGGAAGGTATATTTTATATCAAAACGAATCAAATGTGTTTATATAGTGCATTTTACAATTGTCAGTCACAAATCAGAGAATTATAGAAATCATGTTTCTTGGAGCCTTCATGTCTATGTTACCTTCTGGCTTTCTCCTCTTACAGTTGCATCTTAAAAAATTATCACTGAAAGTCATTGAAACTTTATTACACACAGAGTGATCTATTTTAAGTGTTTATTTATTTTATTGTTGATTATTATGGCTTACAGCTGAAGAAAACTCTAAAATCTGTATCTCAGAAAATTTTAATATTGGCAGTGTGGGCAGTGTGCCAAGTCCTGCTGGTAAATTAAATCCTCATCTCTATAAAAGTTGTCAGTAGCAGAGGGAAGCATGAAGTGCTGTAAGATTTTGAAGAAAAACTGATAATAAAACAAAGTGGATCAACACCAGCAGATGACATGTCTCTCCAAACCATCACTGATCATCAGTAAATTTTACATTTCATTTGTAAATGAAGGGAGCAGAGTCTGGAGGAAGAGTGGAGAGACACACCGTCCAAACTGCTCGAGGTCTAGTGTGAAGTTTCCACCAATCAGTGGTCTGTGGCAGGTGACAGGAGAGTCCAGTGGTTAAGTATGCATCAATGTGAGGCTGAACAGGTGGGCAGGCAGTCATTATCTCAAAAATAAAAAGGGTGCAGAGATGGAAATAGTTATTTGGATTAATGTAGTACAGAGAATATAAACAGATGATCAGAGTGTGTAGCTAGAGAGAGCCAGAGAGAGCCAGAAGGTAACATAGACAGGGGTCATCCTGAGACCCTGACATACATCCACTCCACCATCAACCACAGGTCTAGTGTGAGCTGTTATGGTTGCATGCTGAGTGCTAACAGCTGGTCATAAGTTAGTTTTTATGCAGTATTAAGTAAATGGTACAGATACTGGTATAAGCCCTGCAACCCCCACCTATTTACTACTGAGAATTTCAAATACGTCCATAGAGTAAAACTAATCACCATTTTTTTTTATCTGTGCATCATTAAAAAAAAAAAAAAAAAAAAAAAAATTATATATATATATATATATATATATATATGCTTCAAGTCAAGTCAAGTCAAGTCAAGTAGTTTTATTGTCAGTACTGCATATGTACAGGACATACAGAGAATTGAAATTACGTTACTCTCCTTCCCAATTTTACAGCAAGTACAGATAATAGATATAATAAAGGAGAATGGGAGACACTATGGGTACAATACAGCAGGGACACAAATAGACATACATGAGACAAAAACAAGTTGCAGTAATGTGGGGGACAAATAGATATATAAATATAAGTAAATAAGTAAAAATAGATATATAATTATAATATAAAAGAGTGGGAGACACTATATGTTCAATACAGCAAGACACAATAAACATACGTAAGACAATAGTGCAATATTGATGGTGATTGAGGTGGAATGACAGTAAAAATGGTAAATAACAGTAGTGCAAATACGGTATATGGTATATAGCTTAAGGCTTGTTTGGAAAAGCGGGAAAAAAAATGTAGGTAACTGTGAGTAACAACAAAACTTAACATAACAAATTGACTGCTGCATTTTACTACATTACACTAATAATTACACGATAACATAATTCTCCTGACTGTTTCGTTAGTAGATCGGTATTAGTGCTTCAGTAGTCGAAAAATTGGTGTTTTATTTTGGTTAAATAAAATGGTATGAAATTAACATATGTCCTTTGAGTAAAACTAATCTATATTTTTTATCTGAGCATTATTTCTTAATGTTGAAAAATATGCTTGTTTGGACAAGAAATTTTTTTTTTTGTAAATGTGACTAATAACAAAAGTCAAACAAATGAGTTGTTGCATTTCACTATTGTTACACTAATAATTACACGATTACATAATGCTGCTTACTGCTTCATTCTAAGTAGGTATCAGTATTAGTGCTTCAGTAGTCAGAAAATTGGTGTTTTATTTTGCTAAATAAAATAGTATGAAATTAGCATAACATTAACAGTATCTGTACATTATTTCTTTTTTTTTATGCTGGTTTGGAACGAATAATTGGGACTAATAATTACCCTGCTACATGCAGTATCGGCTCCTCATTGCTTAACCCTCCTGTTATGTTTATTTATCAGAAACAGCAATCAATGGTGTTCTGGGGTTAATTTGGCCCGGTGCATGTTTAATTATCCAAAAGACATCTGTAACCAATAAAATCCTTACAAACATTGTAAATATTTTTTTACTATCTTTATTGCTAATTATTCTATCAATATTTAGTGCAATGGCATTCCTTACCTCTAACAGGTAATGCTTCAATTAGGATTATTTACTCATTTTTCATAAAAAATACATGTTCAGACTTTTTTTAATGTTTCACTACTTTCACTACTATTACTTTTGAAAGACCAACATATAAAACAATAGTTGTACATAACATTCAAACATAACATTGCAATATAGTTTTAGCTTTAGTTTTTGCAGGGGTGATTGTTGCAAATATGTGAGTTGAACCATTTTAATATTATATGTTGACTAAAATAATTAAGGAAAGCAGAAGATGTTTCATAGTAAAAAAAATACTTTTAACTATTTTTCCTAGATCTTCAAACTTTGAAATGGGTCAAATTGACCCTCAACACAACAGGAGGGTTAATTCTAATAATAAGTAGTTATCAGAATTAATTCTAAGTAGGTATCATTATTAATATATAAGTATAAAAACGCATATCTGGTAATTTTACATGTTAAAGAAATGTGATACATAGGAATGTTTGCCAAAAAGCACATTATTAATTTACTCAGAGATTAAAAATTCAAACTGAAGTTTCTGTTAAAAACACACCAAAACTAACACACCAGACGGAATGGCTTTCTAGTAATGAGGATGCATGGGAGCATCACGGCTAATTTAAAGTGTCACATTAGGAAGCGATGGAGGTGAGGACAGGCTCGTTAAAAATCGATTCTGGCCGCGGGGCTGAAAGTCACGGGCGCTGTGTGTGGAGGTACCTGGCCGGGATTCACAGTGTCCGCGGTGGACTGAGCTCGGTGAGGCATGATACCGCACACGGCCGGGGCGAGCGGCGAGCCGCGTGAACACGACGCTTTGGCCGAGGGCCTAACCGGCCTTTTTGTCTCTGACTGATGAGAACGAGCTCGTCTGTCCTCATCATCGCCTCGCTGCTCTCTTTCTGCTGGCTGGACTTCACTGTGAGAGCTGAGCCGGTGGCGGCTGTTCTGGAGGCAGCGGGGGAATTAGATTACTCCTGCAGAGCAGCCGGGCGGGGCGGGGTGGGGTGTGTTTGGCTGGGGAGGGAATAAGTAAAGCCACGGCTTGTCGGATGTACGAGATCGATGGGAAAATGAAAAGGCTTGTAGTTTTCCCCGCTGAATAGAGCTGAGTTGTGGATGGAAGCATGGGAAATGGTAAAATGCATGTTTTGCTTTGCTGAAAGGGGGATGAGATCTGATGGCTCTTAGTTTCTTTGCTGTTTGCTTCAGTAGACTGAACAGTTGGTGTTTTATTTCGGTTAAATAAAAGTAAAAATGCTTTACTTGAAAGGACCATTTAGATTTAGATGCCTCATAGATGTTCAACTAACATTAAACTGAACATCCATGTAATGCATCTAAACTCTCAGCTAAATGTGAATGATTCTCAATGCCTTATCCTTTATCTTAAACCTAAAATCAGCCCTAAAACCTAACATTAAACTAAAACTTAAACCCTATATCTTACTCTTAAAGGTTAGGGTTAGACGTAGAATAACAATCAATCAAAGAATTCCTGTAACATGTTAGTTGAGCACCTACGAGGCATCTACAATGGACCACTCAAATAAAGTGTTACCAATAAAGTCAGCTTTAAGTGTTTGTATTTTTAAGCTATAAGTTACGTTACAATGTTAGCAAACACTATAGAGAATTTCAGTGAAAGCTTTTTTAAAATACCATGATATCCTGTAGTCAACACTGAGCCATTTTGTCTATTTTGGGAATAGAATTTGTTCCCAAATGTAGCTTAAGCTGGAGTTACACTACATAGCTTTTAGCCAGATTTTAACACTGTTTTCCAGTCGTGGTCAGTCTGTGTTAGTTATCTCTAGTCTGTAGACTCTGGTGCAGTCAGAGCTGTCCATCAGAGTGAAAGTTGTGTAGTGTATGATGAGTTGAGACTCAATTTTTAGCCTTAAAATCGCATCTGACTTCTGTCGCATCAAACATTCTATATTTTTAACCCAATTTCGGGTGAAATATGGCAGTGTAAACTCTTCACCAACTGCAGTTCTGAACCCACTCAATCAACAGCCAATAAAAAAACAGACCATAAATCCTAGCATAGAGGATTTCAAACCTCTCTGAAGTCATCCTCAGCATCTTCCTAAAACCAGCCCTGTCTTCTGCATTACTACAACAAAAGTGACACTGTAAAATGGTCTAACTATAGATATTCAATCGTGTTAGATGCATATAACAGAATTAACTGTTTATCAGTAACAAAAGCCCAAACACAGTGGGTCACATATAAACTAATTACAGCTTTTTCCAAATGTTCTGTTCCATCATTTAACATTAGCACTATTGCAGCAGCTGGAGTTGCTACTGCTGCACCATTTGTATCCACCGAGTGTGCACCAAGACCATGGAGACAACTCTACCCGACCCAGCACTCTAACCAATCAAACACCCTACTTAACCCAGCACTTTAACCAATGCAGCACTCTAGCCACCACTTTAACCAATTCACCACTCTACCCAACCCAACACTCTACTCAATCCAACACTTTACCCAACCCAACACTCTACCCAACCCAGCACTCTACCCAACCCAGCACTCTACCCAACCCAGCACTCTACCCAACCCAGCACTCTACCCAACCCAGCACTTTAACCAACCAGCACTCTACCCAACACACCACTCTACCCAACACACCACTCTACCCAACACACCACTCTACCCAACACACCACTCTACCCAACACACCACTCTACCCAACCCAACAATTTAACCAATCCACCACTTTAACCAAAAAGAAAGCGTGTTGTGCTTTCCTTTATATACACAGGTGTTATGCAGCAGTATGGGTACAACAGATTACACTGGTGATTCCTGTATCTACTTGTAACAAACTTTTTCTAAAAAAAAAGATTAATTACATTATTTTAGGAGACTCTAACCAGCCATCAGCTTATGATTAATAAATGAAACATCATAAATCATACAATATGCACAAAATATGTATTCCCACCCAAAAGTATTTATAATTTAATTGGTACACAACCAATTCTCAGCCTGAGTTTATATCATCTTTGAGTATAGTCCCTGAGCCTTAAACCTGTGAGCCTTTGTTTGAAACAAAAACAAAAAATGGAAAATAAATAGATTAATAAAATAAAATAATAAAAAGCACTGATCTTACCAGGGGAGTAGTCAAAGTTCTTGAAGTGTTGATTCACAGGGCCTTAGTAGTAGTAGTAGTAGTAGTAGACCAGTCTGAAGCCAAGCAGAGAGATCAGCTTTGAATCATCTTTGTCTCCAAGACCCTCCATTCTACTGTCCACAGCCCATCCAAACCCAAGACTGTAAAGTAATACACAAAAAATCCTTCAACAAATAGAAAATCACCATCAATATCAGACCAAAACCATTTTAGAAAACATTCACTCTACTGTTCTGCTTACATTTGGATTAAAACTCTTGGGTTTCCCAATGAAAGGACTCAACATATTCAAACACACTGTTTGTATCACCTGTACCTGTTAACAATGGCCACTTCTTCTCCTAAGAGGTGATCACCTGAGCTCAGGCTCAAGGTAGCCCCCTGCTGGTGAGATGATGCCCTTACACCAACATTTACTCTGTAGGTAAAAGTATGTTGTAGATACTGGGGTTTAAAATACTTCTGTAGAAGTTGAAGAATCAACTTAAGCTTTTTACTCTTTAAGTAAAAGTGTTGTAAAAAAAAAAAAAGGACTGGTTTCAAAACTACTAAGTATAAAACTAAAAATAAGTTATGTAACAGAAAAAAATAAAGCCATTAATTACAAAACACATTTTTTTTAAAAGCCATAATAACTATGATGTTCTATTAAAATGTTAATGTTGATATATAATATATATAATATAATTTGGGGTTTTGCACTAGGTTGTTCCCTGTTTCAGCTGCATATATGCCCCATTGTAAATAAATGTATTGTAGTAGAATGTAAATATATTAAAGATATTAAAGTTTAGTTGGACTGGAGTTTGTCTGGAGTTCTCTTGTGTCTCTGCATGGATCATTTTCATACTAGGCTACATACGGCGGGATGTGTGTAGGTGTGATGGATCACAGTATAAACCA
Source organism: Astyanax mexicanus (assembly GCF_023375975.1). Lineage (NCBI taxonomy): Eukaryota > Metazoa > Chordata > Actinopteri > Characiformes > Acestrorhamphidae > Astyanax > Astyanax mexicanus. Next base: position 49,487,304 of record NC_064417.1, read on the forward strand.
ATAGGGAGTCAGAATGGTATATGTTTATACTTCTCTACATCCAGTCACAATCAGATTCACTCTATCTGGATGGAGAGATTTTTCTGGATAGGGGTTTTATTGAACTATGAGAAGCCCGTGTTCTGTCGAGTTATTCTACCCATCGATATGTGCTTCTTTACGGTACTGCACATGCGCCGACCAACAATTTATTTGTAATGTTTTTTCATGTTTTTTCATGATAATTCCTTAAGTTTTTATTGGGAGCGTTAAAAAACTTGCTTGAATGTTAAAAAAAACATGAATAGCAGTTAAAAATAGCAGTGCAATGTAATAAACTATAAATAATAAACTATAAAACTATCACTGTTTAACCTTACCTGATACTGAGATGTATCCTATCCATATATTATACCTAAGCTTCTGCTGGGAGTATTTTCTAATATGGTGTTGAATATGGTGCGTTTTCTTGTTTAATTTTTACCTTTTTTAAATTAAATACTACTAGGGTAGAAATGGACGGACGGACGGACGGACGGACGGACGGACGGACGGACGGACGGACGGACAGACAGACAGACAGACAGACAGACAGACAGACAGACAGATAGATAGATAGATAGATAGATAGATAGATACTTTATTGATCCCGAGGGGAAATTTTGGACATCCAGCAGTGGGTATACACAGTACACAAAAGTAATATTGCACTATTATCTTCTGTCTCACAAATGTCTATTGTGTTTTTGTTGTATTGTACATATAGTGTCTCCCACTCATTTAGATTTAGATTATATATTTATTTCTTTTTATTTCTATTTATATATCTATTTCACCCCCACCACTACTGCACCTTGTTCTGTCTCATGTATGTCTATTGTGTCCCTGCTGCTGTATTGTACACATAGTGTCTCCCATTCTCTTTTATTATATCTATTATCTGTACTTGCTGTAAAATTGGGAAGGAGAGTAACGTAATTTCAATTCTATGTATGTCCTGTACATATGCAGCATTGACAATAAAACTACTTGACTTGACTTGACTTGACTTAACTAGGAAGGATAAGATAAAACAAAACTTATAAAAATACAAATACCAAAAAATGTGTATAACAATTTGTATTTGTAAAAAAAAAATAAAAAAAATACAAATACAATAAAATATATAAAGTCTAAAAATACAAAAGTTCAGTCAGTAGTGCCAGCCATACAAAAAGTATATAATAATATATGTAATAATATATTATAATATATAAAAAAATTATATAAAAAAGCACCATATTAACACATGTTCCCAGTAGAAGACCCAGTAGATGTAGGTTAGTGTATTTGAATAGTATAAATCACTGTATCATGGTAAAGTTATGGCAATGAGAGTATTTAATTACGAATAATTAATGTTTTTATTATTAATTATTATTATTTATTATTATTATTTACATTTACACTTTTTTATGTAGTGAGTCCAGGTTGTAACAGATGTTATTATTAAAAATATTTTTAAAAAATCTAAGAAATAATAATAAAAAAAAAAGTGTAGGTCAGCGTATGCGCAACGCCTTTGGGAAGCATGTTTCGATGGGTAGCATAATTTGACGAAACACCGGAATGAAAACGAGCTGAAATGAAATAGTAACGAGGCTGTTTTTAAAATGTAAGGAGTAGAAAGTTCAGATAATTGTGTCAAAATGTAAAAAATTATTACTTCAGTGAAGTATAGATAACCAACAGATAACACAGATACTATGCCATGGCCAGCTGTATCAGCAGACCTCCGTATCCCTGTTTTAAGTTCTGTGAAAAACTGACATTTTCAATATACTGCTCAGCACTAGCTTTACTACAGCAGCTGAGAGACACGGTGCGGATCCGTGTGCACGGCAGCCGACCACGAGACTCTCGAGTGTGAGATGATGCATCAATAATGCAGAGCTTCAGACATCTGAGGAAATGTGTCTTTCATCCAGCAGCTCAAACCAGCCATCTCTTTCCTCTGGACTCATGTGCAGCACCCCACACGTACAGCCACATGCATGAATACTTCAGGCTAAAGGTGTGTGTGTGTGTGTGTGTGTGTGTGTGCCCTTGCAGTGTCATGTGCATTCATACACCCGTCTATAAAGACTGGTGCCCTCCATATTGTAGCTTTCTATTATTGCTAAAATTTTCAAAAATGTATGCCGTATGAAGCTAGAGATGTTTTTGTTCATAAATAAACTAGTTTTAAACAAAAATTGTAATGATTTTTTTCCTGGCCCATGTTCCTGTCTGAGCTGGCTGTAGAAACTTCAGACTGGGATTCCCTCCATCTGTTTTTTAATCAATTAAGAGTAATGTTGCTGTGTGACCATTCGATGATAACGGCATTTTCTGGAACATACAGTAATTTATGTATGAAAGATATAAAGATAATATATTGTAAAGTACATAGATGGCTGCAATTTAGTGCAATTTATGCAATTTTAGTGCAATTTATGAGGAACTGAGTACATTTCAGTAGGTGTTTACCCTTGTAAAAGAACTGAAGTGTATTAAGTATATTTTTAAAAAGTGGAACATGGAAAAGTACATGCTTTTTAAAATTAAAATATGTACTTAAATACATACTAAATACACTATTGTGGAACAACTTATGGCAACTTATGTATATTTTAGTTTAAATTAAGCTTTATTTAAACAATACATAAAAATTTGAATTGTGCTTTTGAGTCCTTTTTTTCATTCAACGTCTGCGAACTTAAGTAGACTTAAGTTTGTGTTTTCAAACACCTTTTTTAATACATTTGAAATATATTGTAAATGTACTACTTTGCGTAATGATGCACATATTGTGCACACCTTAATGCTAAGCAGCATTTAATGCCACTATATATATTTTCTATTAACACAAGGTATGCTTTATATTTAAAGCATATTGCTTAAAAAATACATTCATAAAATTTTATAAAATCATAAATCATAAAAAATACATTCATTAAAAAAATTTCATAAAAATACATTTTTATGAAAATAAAGAGAAAGCAAAAATTATTGTCTATTTTCATAAAGTGTATTAAATTTAAAATGCACTTTTTAGTATTATTTACCTAATTTGAACATACTTTAAATGCTCTTATGTATACTTCCTTTTCATAATGTTTTTTACATTGCTGTGATTAACAGATTCTCACTTGGAATCAGTGTGTGTGTGTGTGTGTGTGTGTGTGTGTGTGTGTGTGTGTGTGTGTGTGTCGTCTTTTGCACCTCAGTGTATAAAAGAGATCAGGGGGAATTGTAAAGCTTCTGCATCACAACCCGTCCCACCCCTCGCGGTGGTGTAGCACCTGTACACCCTGGTATAAAGACTGCTGCCCCCCGTGTGTGAGAGTGTGGGCTCTGGGTGCCAGGCTGTTCAGGAGAATGCTCCCTGGCACACTGATGATCTGATCTGTGGGGGCAGCCATGTGGCGCTCAGAACAGAGGGGCGGACTCATGGGTTCTGAATCACGCCGAGTGACAGCTGCCTGCTCTGACTTCAGCTTTCTGTTCAGTTTTTAAAGCATTTTGTTGATATCATTTTCTCCCTTTTCCATAAAAGCCAGCCTCTGTGGGCTTTAATCGGTTTTTAATCACTGCAGATTTCTGATTAGGCACATGCCATTTGCACCCAGGTGTACGTAGCAGTGGCTTCATTTAGAAACCCCCCAAAAACCTCCTTTTTCATAGTAGTAAATTGGTAGGAAGAAGTCAGAGATGTAGAGCAGATCTGTATAGGGATCGCACACAAATGCAGTGAAAATTGTAACATGTAAATTTTACTATTGTGTGTTGTTTTATTCTGTATGTGTTGTATGTGTGGTTATAGGTTGTTGGTGTTTTTATGCCATGAGTGATCAAAGATGAATTTCCACATTGTGGACAATAAAATCTATTCTATTCTATTCTATTCTACACTCTAAAAAACAGAGGTACGATATGAGTACTTTTTTGTACTCAAAGGTACACTCTTCATAATTGTACCCTCAAAGGTACAATACTGGTCTTTACAGGGTCAGATTTGTTCCCTCTGAAGTACAAAGTAATTTCTAACAGCAATAAGTACAAATTTGTACCATTTAACCAGCCAAAAGGTACAGTCAGTATTCTGTATCACTGTACTAATAAACAATATATATTTTAATTGCACATTTTTTTATTTAAAAGCCAGACAATTTTGCATCATGAAGTTCTTGACACATATTTCGTTGATGATAATATTTATAATATTTATAATCTATACTGGCATTAAAAACATGGGTACAAAAAAGGACTTTCACTGAAAGGTACTTTTTTGTACCTCAATATAAGGTACAGCCCCAGCGACAAGCTTTGTACTCTTTTAGGTAAAAATCTGTACTTACTTTTCTTAGTGTGTATTCTATTCTATTCTATTCTATTCTATTCTATTCTATTCTATTCTATTCTATACTGATCCTCCTCCTCTTCTCTGTGATTTGGAAACTGATTTGTGACGCCATCTTACCACCTGTCTAAATACAAGAGGAGACAAAACAAGCTGTTTAAAGCATTTCCATCAAAAAAAACTCTGGTTCTTGAACTAGTTCTGTTCGGGCTGGTGGAAACGCGGCGAACTGGTTCAAAATTAGGTTCGCGAACCAGAACATTGCCAGATCCACGTCAGTGGAAAAGCACTAGAAGACGCTTCCAGCGGAGGCACATCGCATCACATTTTGTAGTATGTGTAGAAATAATACAACGTTATAAAAACACTTACGTGACTGTAGAACATATATCACTTATTAAGGACAAATAAAAAAAAAGTCAAATAAAATATATAACACAAAACTTCCACTTTCATCTTTTATTCTATCTACAATATTTGATGTTATCTGGTGGCAAGAGAAGTATTTTCTCTGCAATGAGCAGGAGTTGAAACATCCACACATAACAGTATGATCATATAATTGCTGACTGTTCACAGCAGCTGTAATTGGCTGGGAAGACTTTTGCTTGTTGAGCATTTTAATTTATCCTTGCATTTTAATTGAATCCCCTAATTCGGGATTAGTAGGACCTAAAAAGTACGAATACTAAAACTTATCTTTGTACAGGAAGTAATTTCTGCAAAAAACAATGTTCTCACATACATTTTTATTGTAGCTTCCTATTACTGCTAAAAATGTGTAAAAAATATGTCAAACATAAAATTGGATGAGAATTTTTACCTGGCCCTTGTTTCTGTTTGAAATGGCTGTAGAAACTTTTGACTGGGATTGAATTAATCGAGAGTAATATTGTAATGTAACCTGTTGAAGATACAGTCTGTGTCTGTGCGTGTATGGGCCATAACGTACTCTCTCTCTCTCTCTTTCTCTCTTTCTCTCTCTCTCTCTATATATATATATATACCACATCCAAAAGGATTAACTGTGGACGCTGTAAGAGGAAGCTGTCTGAAAGGGATGTTCGGGTGCTAACCCGGATTGTATTGTGTGTGTGTATATATATATATATATATATATATATATATATATATATAGAGAGAGAGAGAGAGAGAGAGAGAGAGATAATAAACTATATAGAACATACATGGCTCTTATTAGTGCAATGTATGTGTATTCCAGGTTTTCCAGGAACTACAGTACATTTAACAAAGTTTTTAGTTGTATTCTAGTGATAAACAGTCTCACCTGGAATCAGTCAGGAACAAAAACTCAGCTGAAAGAGTGCTGATATGGCCTGGGTATGATTGACCACCTGTTCTGGCTTGTGGTTTTATCGGTTATGAAGATAAACGAGGAGTAGGGTTGACCAATAAAAAAAGGACAATGCAGGTGAAACCTGGACAGGTAGCAACCCAAAGTGCTGCTACCTGTAGCTGAACTGCAGGAGAGAGCAGGACAGCAGAGTCTGTGAGAGAGAGAGAGAGAGAGAGAGAGAGAGAGAGAGAGCTAACTGAATAATGACGGGCGTGATGTAGTCTGACTGCAGAATCAGAAGGTTGGTCTCAGGTAGAAGATGTGGAAATGATTGCTAATGCAGTCTGGATGCCCTGGAGGGCCGGGCCACGCTGCTGGTAATGGCTGTCTGCTTTCACGCTCAGTTAGAAATTCATGGGATGACGGAGTGTGAAAGAGGCAGTTGCAGCGTTTGGCGATTATAATGTGGAAAATTTGGCACAGCTTTTAAATAGGGAGGATTTTGCATAAATCAGCTATTCATGAAATTGGCTAAATGGCAAGAGATAGGAATGTAAAAACACATAAGATATTGTCTGAATGTCACGATGCTGGAGCTTAATGTCATTCAATGGCATAAAACTCACATTTACTTATACACAGGGGTTGGACAATGAAACTGAAACACCTGGTTTTAGAGCACAATAATTTATTGTGGTGACGGACAGTTCTGGTGGAAACAGGAGAGTTGAGGTGCACATTGAATTCTGTCGTGATGTTTTTTGGATACAATCCGGGTTAGCACCCGAACATCCCTTTCAGACAGCTTCCTCTTACAGCATCCACAGTTAATCCTGTTGGATGTGGTTGGTCCTTTTTGGTGGTATGCTGACTTTACCCTGGATACAGTGGCTCTTGATGCATCACAAAGACTTGCTGTCTTGGTCACAGATGCGCCAGCAAGACGTGCACCAACAATTTGTCCTCTTTTGAACTCTGGTATGTCCCCATAATGTTGTGTGCATTGCAATATTTAGAACTGTGCTCTTACCCTGCTAATTGAACCTTCACACTCTGCTTTTACTGGTGCAATGTGCAATTAATGAAGATTGACCTCCAGGCTGCTCCAATTTAGCCATGAAACCTCCCACACACAATAATATGACAGGTATTTCAGTTTCATTGTCCAACCCCTGTAGTTATGGGTCAGCATTCATATCCTGTTTCAGGCTAACCTTCCTAGAACCTTTTAAAACATTGCAAAACACTCTGTTAGCTGGGATATATTATACAGTACATAGTATATAATATAGCTCTGGAAAAAAATAAGAGAACACTTCAGTTTATGAATCAGTTTCTCTGATTTTACTATTTACAAGTATATGTTTGAGTAAAAACATGTTGTGTTCTATAAACTACAGACAACATTTCTCCCAATTTCCAAATAAAAATATGATCATTTAGAGTATTTATTTGCCGAAAATGAGAAATGACTGAAAAAAAAAACAAGTTCATATTCATAAAGTTTTAAGAGTTCAGAAATCAATATTTGGTGGAATAACCCTGTTTTTTAATCACAGTTTTCATGCATCTTGGCATCATGTTCTCCTCCACCAGTCTTACACACTGCTTTTGGATAACTTTATGCTGCTTTACTCCTGGTGCAAAAAGTCAAGCAGTTCAGTTTGGTGGTTTGATGGTTTGTGATCATCCATCTTCCTCTTGATTATATTCCAGAGGTTTTCAATTTAGGAAAATCAAAGAAACTCCAGATTTTTAAGTGGTCTCTTTTTTTTCAGAGCTGTATATAGCATGAGTTATGAACTTTACTGTATATGTGTGGAGTATATTTGGTTGGAAGTTGGACTGGTGACAGGGAAGTAGGTCTGTCCTGATTGGTTGAATGGTGGTTAAACCACTATCGTCTTTTGTTTGTTTTTTTTTGCTCCTATTCTGTCATCCACACTCTAAAAGTATAGTTGCTTTAACTCAAAAACTTTAAAGTTATTTAAAGCAATGACTGATTACAAGATTGTAGAACCTGTGATACTAATTAGTGGACACTAATTAGGAAACTAATTAGGGGGTACCATCATTTTTATCCAGACCTGTTTCTTGCGTTTACTTTTGAAAATAATTCTTCTGAAGCACTGTTCAAAAACAATGTTGGATTTTCATTTGTTCATTTTCGTAGCATTTTAATTTATTATTTCTTTTCTCCGATTCAAGTTATTTCTGTGTCCATTGTGGGTGACTATATTTCACTAGACTGTTTAGAAACGATTTTAAAAATAACACATTGTCACATCTTGGCCTCGTCTCGTGTCTCTATGTCTTCCCCACGTGACCTGTGCTCCCCTGTGTCTCCTGTCTCAGTACTTTTCCATGTGTGTCTCATTTGTAGCTCCGCCCCTTCCCCAGGTGTTTCTAATTTTAGTGTTTCCTGTTACTATAAATAGCCCTCCTCTGCCACCTTGTCCTCTGTCGGTCTTTGCACCTTCCCATGTCGTTTTGTCTCTTTCTGTGTTTTATAGCTTCGCTCAGTGTTTACCTTGTTTTCTTAGCCTTAGTCCCTTGTTTCACGTTTATCTTCTTGTATATATATTCCCTGTTTATTTTCTCATTATTACCTCTAGTTGGTTTAGTTTATGTTCTTTAGTTTCTCTCGTTTGTTTTGGTTTTTGGTTATATGTTTATCTATTTTCTGTTATTTAGTTTATTCCCCAGTTCCTTGTACATATCTCCCTGTTTTATGTTTACGTGTTTATTTGTTGCCTGTCTCTGTTTATCTTTGTTATTTATTTATTAAATTATTCGTTTCGCTCCTACCTGCACTTGTGTCCGCTTTCCTCGTCTCCCTGCCTGGGTCAACCGTGACACACATTTTGCAGTTAATATGCCTTATATGCTTCTTATTTTAATATGTACAGTATTTTGAACACAGGTAGAACTTTAAAGTCATTATATTTATAGTTATTTTATTTTGCACTATTTTGTCTTATTGTGCAGTTGTTGTTATTTTTAATAAACAAGTTTAATAAATACACATTTTGCAAAAATGTGTTCTTTATTGCAATATTAATTCTGTCTAAAACAAAGGTAAATGTATACGAGTGAAACTGTAATTCTTTGCTAAACAAGGTTGAGGCAAAAAACAAAATGGGGAAAGAAGCTTATAAGCTTCTTTATATTAAATAGCGTTATAATAAAATATAACTCATCAATAACTAATTACAGTGTGGCAGAAAAATAAACTGTTAACGGGGACAAAAGTTGTTAGTCTCTGATTATAAATGACAGTATTGATAATATACACATTATTTGTAACTGTAATATGTAATATGTATTAAAGTCTGTAAACTCCACCAGACACATGATGGGAAATAATCTCAGAAAGAATATAGTTGCAGTCTTGCAGTTAGTGATCCTGCAAGATTCCCAGTCTTTGTAAAATCTTAGTCTGTGAGTAAAAAGTCTGTGACGAGTCTTTAGATGTGAGAGGGAGTCAGTCTTTTCCGAGTCTTTTCAAAGTCGTGTAGAGTATGGACAGCTTTAGTCACATTTTTTCAGGGGTACCATCATTTTTGTCCAGACCTGTTTCATGAGTTTACTTTTGAAAATAATTAATCTTAAACACGGTTCAAAAGCACTGTCTGATTTTCATTTGTTGTTGACTGTTTATAAACGATTAAAAAAAGAACACATTTTGTAGTTAATATGCCTTATATGGTTCTTACTTTAATATGTACAGTACTTAAAACACAGGTCATTATATTAATAGTTATTTTATTAGACTATTTTGTCATATTGTGCAGTTATTTTTATTTGTAATAGACAAGTTTAATTAAACTGTAATTCTTTGCTAAACAAGGTTGTAGCAAAAAAAAGGGGTGAAAAGAAGCTTATAAACAGAGCTAAACACAAAATGTATTCTATTAAAAAATATCAAGAACTAACGGTGTGGCAGAAAGAAAAACTGCTAATGGTGACAAAAGTTGTTAGTCTCTGATAATTAATCACAGTATTGTATTTGTACATTAATTTAATATGTAATATGCTTTAAAGTAAATAAACTCCACCAGAAGCATGATGGGAAGTAATCTAAGAAAGAATATAGTTGTAGTCTTGCAGTTAGTGATCCTGCAAGATCCCCAGTCTTTGTAAAATCTTAGTCTGTGAGTAAAAAGTCTGTGACGAGTCTTTAGATGTGAGAGGGAGTCAGACTTCAGTCTTTTATAAGTCTTTTCCGAGTCTTTTCAAAGTCGTGTAGAGTATGGACAGATTTAGTCACATTAATTTCAGGGGTACCATCGTTTTTCATGGGTTTACTTTTAAAAAGAATTAATCTGAAACATGGTTCATAAGCACTGTCGGATTTTCATTTGTTCATTTTCGTAGCATTTTTATTTATTATTACTTTTGTCAGATTCAGGTTATTTCTGTGATTATTGTGGGTTTTTTCCTGACTTTTCTTGCAGATCATAAATTGAAATTAAGAGAAGTGGAGTGAGACTGAAACCAACTTTCCATCCTGATTAAAGGAGCCACCTGTAGAAAAAGCTCTGATAATCATCCGTATTTAGTGTGATGATTATCTCGGTTGATTTAATTGCCACTTACTACCTGCGCTGCGATGACGATTATCACAGCTGTGATCTGACACTGTTTACGCTCCTCTCGCTCCTGCTGTCGGGGCTGCGCGTGCTGAACTTGGTGGTAGGCCCAGACCGCTCTCTAAAATGAATGAAAGAATAAATAAATGAATAAATGAAGACTCTGCGGAGAGCTTCAGTGCTCTGAGATCGCTGGAGAGGCTCTGGGGTTGAAGCTTCATCATTTCATTTGTTAAGCTCTGTTTAAGCCGGGCAGGTACGGCGCTAAACCGCAGGGCTCCGGTGCTCCGGGGCTCCGGGCTCTGGACTGGTGGTGGCACGGAGGAGGGAATTAGCTGGCACCACCACGGCTTTGGAGCTCGGCCTAAAACCCGGAGCCGGCCTCTGGCAACGCCGGGGCTCCTGCCAAGCAATTTAAATACGCGTCCCTTGCCGGGGCACTGTAATTTCTAATCCCTCTAACCTTCGCTGAAGGTTGCCAGGGACAGAAAACAAAAATGAATAAATTGTGCAGAATGTGGAGCGTAAGACGCCGGCGGAGTGATAACGCGGTTTTTCACTCTCCGTGTCACGTCGGGAAGGCCGAGCGGGCTCTAGCAATTTCCATTTTCCACCCGTTGGAAAGGGGGACTCGCAGGTTTATTAGAGTTAGTGGCCTGTGATTGCCTTTTAATGAGAGAATGAGTGTGAACGCGAGATAAGGAGGAGTTCAGACTGAGAGGTCCTTGGTGGGATTAGAATAATCATCAAAAATGCCATGTCTTTAAAAAACTCACAATAGGATATGGCAGCCCGGCGCTCCCAGCCCTCAGCAGCCAATCCATTTGTATTCCGGCGCAGTGGTCCAGTCGGTGCCTGTGAATATAAATTCTGCTCCCTCCTTAAAAACTCACCACAGCCCAGAAAAGTGGGAAGTCTCGCTGCCTTCAAGAAAAGTATGAGATATACACGAAAAAAACAAAACTAATCTTAGCGAAAGTTAATTTTTCTAATTTTAAGGCAATTAATCTTAGTTTTCTGTCTTTTTGTCTTAGTAAATATTGTAAGTGTTAGATTATTTTACTTATTTTAGGAAATAATTAGGAACAATCAGTCTTCACCTTATTTTAAGTCACTTTCTCTTTTTTATTATTCGTTTCTAAGTTTTCCCCTTTTCTTCAAATTTATAATTTGTTCCACCCATTCAGCAGTCAATTGTACTCTCTCAGGGCTCTGGTAGCTGATGGCGAGCTGCATGACCGGGATTCAAACCAGCAATCTCCTGATCATAGTGGCAGTGCTTTAGACTGCTGAATCATTCAGAGCCCTATTTTAAGTAAGCCCAACATGTCAGCAAACCCAGTTATACAGATTCTTGTGTCCAAATTTAAGGGGAAAAACTGTGATTTTTGCTTTATTTAAGTTTTGAAACTTTGTGATTTGAGCTTACCCCATTGGAAGTTTTTTGTTAGCTTAAAATAAGCAAATATGTCTTACTTTGCATATATTTTGTCTATTATTTTCCAATCGATTTTTTACAGTGTATTCTTATTTTTAACGAAATTTTAACAATCTTTGATGATGTTTATTAACTTTTTTCTTACTAATTTTTTTCTTTTTTTCTTTTTTCTTACTACTTTTTGTCTTACTAAACATTGTAAGTGTTAGATTATTTTGTTTATTTTAGGAAATAATAATAGGAGTAATCTTCTTACGTCTTACTTAGAATTTTCACCTTATTTTAAGTCACTTTCTTTTTTATTATTTGTTTCTAATTTTTCTCATTTTCTTCAAACTCAGCAGTCAATTGTGCTCTCTGGGGGCTCTGGCAGCTGATGGCAAGCTACATGACCGGGATTCGAACCAGCGATCTCCTGATCATGGTGGTGGTGCCTTAGTCTGCTGGACCACTTTGAGCCCTATTTTAAGTCATTTTAACTCTAAGTAAGCACAACATGTCAGCAACCAAGTTATTATGATTCTTGTGTCCAAATTTAAGGGGAAAAACTGTGATTTTTGCTTTATTTAAGTTTTGAAACTTTGTGATTTGAGCTTACCCCATTGAAAGTTTTTTGTTAGCTTAAAATAAGCAAATATGTCTTACTTTGCATATATTTTGTCTATTATTTTCCAATAGATTTTTTACAGTGTATTCTTATTTTTAACGAAATTTTAACAATCTTTAATGATGTTTATCAACTTTTTTCTTACAAATTTTTTTCTTTTTTTCTTTTCTTACTACTTTTTGTCTTACTAAACAAGTCAAGTCAAGTCAAGTCGAGGCTTTTATTGTCATTACATCTGAGTACAGGTACACAGTGTAATGAAATTACGTTCCTCTGGAACCATGGAGCAACTTGGAACAACAAGCAATAGACAACATAAAGTGCAGGAGTGACGACAGTGCAACATAAAATTATAAAATTATAACACTAAATAACAATAAATACAATAAATACAAAGGACGAGACAATTTAAAGACAGTGACAGGACAGTGCAGTACCGATACGGTATAATAAAGTGTATAGTGAGGATAAGGTGCAGAGATGTGTGACATACTGTAACATATAGAACATATATAATCACAGCAGTTACTGAGGTAGATAGTTTATAGTTTTTGAGAGTAGCAGCAAATATTGCTGAAGGAATAAAGACATGTCAGCCTCTGTGTGCTGACTGGGTGTGTGTGTGTGGGTGAAGTTCAGTTCTTTGTGTGTGTAAAGGGGGGGGGGTACAGTTTAGTTTTTTGTGTGAATGTGTTGGGTGAGTGGTGGGTGGGGTGGGAGTTCAGTTCTGTCTCTGTGCGTTGAGGAGTCTGACTGCCTGGTGGATGAAGCTGTTGCAGAGTCTAGTAGTGGAGGCTCGGATGCTCCTGTATCTTCTGCTGGACAGCATCAGAGCGAAGAGTCCGTGTGAGGGGTGCGTTGGGTCGTCCACAATGCTGGTAGCTTTGCGGATGCAGCGTGTGGTGTAGATCTCGGTGATGGAGGGAAGAGAGACTCCGATGATTTTCTCAGCTGTCCGCACTATCCGCTGTAGGGTCTTGCTGTCTGAGGTGTTGCAGTTCCCAAACCAGACGGTAATGCAGGTGCTCAGGATGCTTTCTACAGTCCCTCTGTAGAACATGGTGAGGATGGGATGTGGGAGATGTGCTTTCCTCAGTCTCTGTAGGAAGTAGAGGCGCTGCTGGGCTTTCTTGGTTATGGAGCTGGTGTTGAGGGACCAGATGAGGTTCTCTGCAATGTGAACACCGAGGAACTTGGTGTTATCCACAATTTCCACAGCAGAGCCGTTGATGTTCAGCGGGTGGTGGATACCTGGAGCTCTCCTGAAGTCAACAACCATCTCTTTGGTTTTATCCACGTTAAGAGGCCCAGCAAGCTCAGTTTTCCGATCAGATGCTGAGGGATGATGGTGTTGAATGCTGAACTGAAGTTGTTGAACAGCATTCGAACAAAGCAGTCTTTGTTGTCCAGGTGGGTGAGAGCCAGGTGGAGCGCAGTAGAGATGGCATCGTCTGTTGATCTGTTTGGACGATACGCAAACTGCAGAGGGTCCAGTGAGGACGGGAGCTGGTTTTTGATGTGCCTCATGACCAGCTTCTCAAAGCACTTCATGATGATGGGAGTAAGTGCAATGGGACGGTAGTCATTAAGGCAGGACACTTGAGACTTCTTCGGCACAGGGACGATGGTGGTCGTCTTGAAGCACGTCGGCACGATTGCAGTACTCAGAGAGATGTTGAAAATGTCCGTGAGAACATCCGTGAGTTGTTCTGCACATCCTCTGAGCACTCTACCAGGTATGCTGTCTGGTCCTGGGGCTTTCCGTGGGTTGACTCTGAGTAGAGTTTTCCGCACATCAGCTGAGGACAGGCACTGTCTACATTGTAAGTGTTAGATTATTTTGCTTATTTTAGGAAATAATAATTAGGAGTAATCTTCTTACGTCTTACTTAGAATTTTCACCTTATTTTAAGTCACTTTCTCTTTTATTATTTGTTTCTAATTTTTCTCATTTTCTTCAAATTCAGCAGTCAATTGTGCTCTCTGGGGACTCTGGCAGCTGATGGCAAGCTGCATGACCAGGATTCGAACCAGCGAACCAGATTCTGGACCACTTTAAGCCCTATTTTAAGTCATTTTAACTCTAAGTAAGCACAACATGTCAGCAACCAAGTTACACGGATTCTTGTGTCCAACTTTAAGGGAAAAAACAGTGATTTTTTGCTTTATTTAAGTTTGGAAAATTTGTGATTTGCTTTTTTTTGTAAGAAATCTTACTAAGAAAAATGACCCCATTGGAAGTTTTTTTTTGTTGCTTAAAATAAGCAAATATGTCTTAATTTGCATATATTTTGTCTATTATTTTCCAATTGATTTTTTGCAGTGTATTCTTATTTTTAATTTATTTTTGATGATGTTTATCAACTTCTATTGACATATAGTAGTATTGATATGATAACACTCTTCCATAAATGGATGAGCATTGTCATCTTGGAACAGAATAGTGCACCGGAGTGTAAAGGTGCATTCAGGAAAGGTAGAGCTACTGGTTGTAGTAGGATCTCATTAACGTAAAGATGGGTGGCCAAAGAGTCTGTAATAAAAAGACGGTGCCATGACACCGTCTTTTTAAAACCTACCACAAGCTCTAGTATATATTTGCTAGTGCCCTTTCACGCACCCTAGTGGCCCGCACATAAACCAATCAGCTCACCGGAACACCTTTGCTTACTGCCCCTCCCCTTTTCTCACAAGCGCGAAGCCATGGATGAAAACACAGCGGCAGAGTTAGTTCCTAAAAAAAGGGCGATTTCAGTAATATGGACCTGGTTTGGATTTTCCCAACCTGACGTTACACAAACAACAGTGATATGTAAAATTTCCACAGAGGTTGTTCTCACGTTGGATGGAAACAAGACAAATCTTTTTAACCACTTAAAGAGACGACATCCCAAACAGTACGCTGAAAATCAGGTAACCAGCAGATTAACTACACCGCAGCTAGCAGAGGCTAATGAGACAGCCGGACCAAAACAAACAATGCTAACGCGATCATTCGAGAGAGGCAATCCCTACGAGAAGAGAAGTAAATAATGGAGAGAGGTAACAGAAGCTTTTTTAATCACTTTTTACCTGGCAAAGGACATGGTTCCTTTTAAAACAGTGGAAAACAAGCCAGAAATACTATTTTTTTTTTCTAAAAAAAAAAAAAAAAAAGTTTTGTTCTAAATTACATTGTCAGCTAAGCAGTTAAGTCTTAAATCCTGTCAAAATATTGAATGCTAATAGTAATACTTAAATTACAGGAAAAGTTTTTTTTACAGCAATTTTTTATTTAACTGTCTTGGTCTTGCCTTGTTATTTTTGTGGTAGTTTAAACAGCAAGATTGCACTTTCCCTGAATGGTGTTTTTGTGTACCATTTTAAACCAGTGTTAATGGATTAAAATCTGTTCAAAACGTGGCTTGGCCAAAATGGTTTGGTTTTTAGTGCTGTATTTAAGAATGGTTAGATTGTTTGATTGTACTCGTGATTATGAAGAAAAAAAATTGTGATATGATAATTTTGCCATATCACCCACCCCTAATTTCAACGCTATTTTAGTGATCTTTATCATGTGTATCACTGATTTGCCCTCTTCAAATAAAAAAGTTGCACTCGTCTCAGTCAAATCCACCCTTATAAAACATGTGACAAAGCACAGAGGCCACTTTTCTCCTGCTTTTAATGTGCTGTACGCTGGCACACTATTGATGGTGAGATTATACTGTATGGCAGAAGCCTGGGGTGCGGGTCTGATCAAGAGGCAGCAGATTGAGCTGGCTGCAGAATGTGGCACTTTGAATGAGTAATTCTGGCCCGTATACAGAAAAACACTGTAAATAATTTCTCAGATGGGCTCAGATCTCTCAGCCTTTGAGTCGCGCTACAAATCTCGACTGAAGGAGGCGCAGGATTTGCTGCATCTGAAATGGAATAATCAGCTGCTCTTTGACTTGCCTGATGAGCCTGAAGATAATAATGATAATGATGGTAATTTGACATCCATTTAAAAGGCTCTTTAAAAGCTTCTGTAGGGTGAATATCCAGTGTAGAAAGTAGCCTTTGCTGAGATCCCCATAGTGGTGCCTGAGGATGTTTGAAGACCAGACAGTGTCTGTCATGCTTATCACTGAAAACATGCTGGTTCTTTATAGCTCAGAATGGTTTAAGTGCTCTGCAGGAAGAGGAAGGCCCAGTCTGTTACTTTAGCTCTGATGTTCATCTCACAGACTGAGTGGGATAAAAAACAATATAAATAGTTCTTTTTGGGGAAAACACTGCCTGAGAGATCTGATGTAAAGGTGAAGCTGTGGTCAGTCAACTGTCAGTCAGTTTTTGTGTAGCATAAAACAATGCACCTTGGGATTGAACATTGTGGCTTCTGCTCTTCTGGCTGATGAGTGGAGACAACTTTCTGTGCTCCAAAGTTCATTTTTGGAGACACTATGCCACCTATAGTGTGAAAACACAATTAGCGATACTTAAATTGACTTTAAACAAAGGAACCAGCAACTCATGCAAATTCAGGGCAGAAATGGTTGGGTGGCTTTCTGAATCAGGAGACTACCTGAGATGATAAAGTCACGTTCATTGCTTTATGAGCATGATTGTTGTTGTGTGTGATTAGAATTTAGATTCATTGGCTTTCCAGGTGTGCTGCTGCTGCTGCTGCTGCTGATGATGATGATGGTGATGATGATGACATTGATGGTGATGATGTTGGTGATGTTGATGTTGGTGGTGATGATGATGCTGATGATGACATTGATGGTGATGATGCTGATTATAATGATGCTGATGTTGATGCTGATACTGATATTGATGATGATGCTGCTGATGATGATGCTAAAGATGATCCTGGTTGTATGACTAACAGTATGGAGGACAGACAGCGAGTCCTGCCAGGCCATATCCCTGCCTCACTGCCTCCCACCACGCCACCAGCCAGGCTCTGGCACGACTCGGTAATCCACTCATCCGTCATTCCGTCTCGGCTCATGTGCTCCACCATACATCTCCTCACTCTAAGCATCGCCCGTTTAACTCCGCCATCAATCTTCCCCCCGGGTGCCATTCTCCCGCCAACCGCGGGCCGGGGCTGCCCTGTCTGATCGCCCGGCGATGGGCTGTCTCACTCATACGGACACGCGGGCGCATCTTCACTCCTGATTCACGGCGCGTGCCTGCTCTTTCTCCCGCCTGTCTGACAGCAGATTTGGGAGGGATCAGAGGCTGTACGTTATCATGTCGGGGCGGAGCCTCCGGGGCGAAGCAGAGCCACACTGAGCTCTTCCAGAACCGAGAGCCTGAGCCCTGAGTACATTAGCCGCGGCTCACACGGTGGGTCGGGGGGATCTGTCTTTGTGACTGGGCTGATGAGGCGGCGTGATTAACAAGGCCTCTCTTCTGGGTACCGAGCAGCACGAGCTGCTGATGAGTCAACTCTAAATCTATCTATCTATCTATCTATCTATCTATCTATCTATCTATCTATCTATCTATCTATCTATCTATCTATCTATCTATCTATCTATCTATCTATCTATCTATCTATCTATCATTATCTGTCTCTCTCTCCATCTATTTCTCTTTTCCTGTTTCTACCTCTTTCTCTCACAGACCACCCGAGCAGTGTGAGCTGTTGATGTGTCAATCCTAAAACTCTTTTTTTCTGTTTCTCATTCAATATCTGTCTCTCCCTCTATCTATTTCTCTTTCCCTGTCTCCCCCTCTTTCTCTCACAGTTTGCCGAGCAGTGCAAGCTACTTATGAGTCAACTCTAAAACTCTCTCTCTTCATTAGTCTCTCACTATCTGTCTCTCTCCCTTTCTCTCTCTCTATCTCCCTTTCTCTCTTTCTATCTCTCTCTCACAAACGGCTAAGCAGTGGGGGCTACTGACTACTGTCTTTGTCTCTCTTGTTATCTCTCTTTTTCCATCTCTGTTTTGATCGGTTTCAGTCTCTCTTTCTCTCTCACAGACCGCTGAGTAGTTCGATATGCTGACCCATCAGTCTATCTCCCTCTCATTTATCTTTCTGTCTCTCTATCGCTCTCAGTCTTGTGTTGCAACATGGAACATATTTTGGTTTCCCAAATAGGCTTAATCATTAGAGTTCACCTTTATCTCACATGGATTGCATCTACGCTCCATACGCATAACTTTAAGAAATGTAGGTCAGTGAATCCGAAAAATTTTAAGAGTTTTGAAAGTATTATCAAATGTTCAAAAACGTTATGATGAAACTGGCTCTCATCAGGACCACCCTTTTTTGTGTTGTACAGGATAAGTTCATCAGAGTTAACAGCCACAGAAACTGCAAGTTAACAGGTCCCCAGAGCAGGGCAGTTTCAAGGCATTTGGGGGCCCCAAGAAAATTGTCTAGTATTATTCTAGTATTAAAGACAGTGATGTTAAAGCTGGTGTGCATAGATACTGCTGAACATGTTCCAGTCTGGTTATATTCTACTGTCAGCAACTAGTGGGGTCCCAGGCATTTGCTTGGTTTGCCTGTCCTGTTGCAACGGGCCTGCCCCTGATTAGAGCACCTAAATGCTTCATAGAGTATTCTGGTTTGTTTAAAACTTTTAAGCTACTACATGATTCCTTATGTGTTCCTTCATATATGTGAAAAAATTATGTATTTTCTGTGCAGGTGAAGCTTCGTATCCTTTACCAGACAGCAGCAGGACAGACAGGGCTGTTTTGAACTTTGTGTAAGACGACTGGCCGCCGTGCGTCACGGATGTATTGTATGTTTTTCAGCACATGAATTCCCCCATCAATCTCCCTTCAGCCTTCCTTTGTGTTCGGACAAGATAAAATGTCAGCTGTGTCAGATCAGACACAGATCAAGTGTTACTCTACTTCTGATTCACAATCAGTGACAGGCTGGCTGCGGTGGGAGGCAGGCCGAGTGACGGCAGAGTGACGGCTGCCGTTGCTTTTAGTGCTTCTTTTACAGCTTTTACTATATATTTTACTATATATATATGCACTGAGCATTACAATAAATACAAACAGCAATTTTACAAAAAAGCAAATCTGTTACAGCCCTGTTTTCCTTAAAACATCTCCTAATCTCTCCTCCTCATCTGAGTTTAATAGAGTTTCATTTATAGTTCTTATCATATTAATCAACACCTGCTTTGGTAAATATTTGGTAAAAAAAAAGGAGTTAATCAGGTGAGCTGCTGACGGAACTGAACATAATAATAAACACATGCTGACTGAGGAGCATCCAGGAGAAATCTGGAATCTCTACACTTTGTTCTTCAGCTCGGCTCACAGGATATATAAACATACTTATAGTTAAAAATAAGAATTCCTTGTTGTGTTTTACTGTATGTATGTTTATTTACATCTGTTTAAATAAGTTGTGGTGCTTTTTTCTTTAAGGTAAAAACACTGATTTTGCTAAGATAAATGAATTACTGTAATTTGCTTTGGTGCCTAAAACTTTTGCACAACTATATATATATATATATATATATATATATATATATATATATATATATATATATATATATATATATATATATATATATATAAGAAAATTAGTTCATATTCATAACGTTTTAAGAGTTCAGAAATCAATATTGGTGGAATAACCCTGTTTTTTGTATCACAGTTTTCATGCATCTTGGCTTGTTCTCCTCCACCAGTCTTACACACTGCTTTTGGATAATTTATGCCTTTACTCCTGGTGCAAAAATTCAAGCAATTCTATCTATCATTCATTATCTGTCTCTCTCTCCATCTATTTCTCTATTTTTCTGTTTCTACCTCTTTCTCTCACAGACCACCTGAGCAGTGTGAGCTGTTGATGTGTCAATCCTAAAACTCTTTCTCTCTCTTTTTATCTATCTGTCTCTCATTCATTATCTGTCTCTCTCTCTCTATCTACTTCTCTTTCCCTTTCTCTCACAGATTGCTGAGCAGTGCAAGCTCCTTATAAGTCAACTCTAAAACTCTCTCTCTTTATTAGTCTCGCACTATCTGTCTCTCTCTATCTCCCTTTCTCTCTCTCTATCTCCCTCTCTCTCTGTCTCTCCCTTTCTCTCTCTCTATCTCACTTTCTCTTGTTCAGTTTAGTTTGGTTTGATGGCTTGTGATCATCCATCTTCCTCTTGATTATATTCCAGAGGTTTTCAATTTGGTAAAATCAAATAAACTCATCATTTTTAAGTGATCTCTTTTTTTTCCAGAGCTGTACATATATATATACATATTTACATGCAGTGCAGTGAGTAACACCACATGTATATGTGTGCATATAGAAAGGGGGGGGGGGGGGAATTGAGGGGAAGAGGGGGTGTTGTGCTATTTTCTCTCTGGAGAATCTGGAAGTGATGCCAAGTGGCCTAGAGCTGGCCCTGCTTTCTGACTCACATGTAAAGCAGCTGTGGTTGTGCTGTGTGGGATATGAGAGGAATCTCTGCAGCCGATACACAGAGAGACCGAGCGCACAGAGAGATAGCAGTCGGGGGGAGGGGGAGGGAGGAAGAAGAGGAAGAAAAGAGAGGAAGAAAGAGAAAGAGAGTGGGATGTAAGCAGATAGTGGCAGGTGTCACGGATCATTTCTCGCTATCTCGCACCCCCACGCTGTGTTCTTCATTATGTATGCTGTTCAGGCCCACATAATCACGCGCATTACACTGCAGCCATTGTCCCAGTGGGGGAATCAGGAAGCACAGGCAGAGCGAGAGCAATTGCCTACTATCTCTCTGGAATTCGCTGAACTAATGGACGCCTTTTTCTCCGACGCGCTTTATTGGCGATAAGCAATCGAGCGTAATGTGGAGAGAGCTTACCAGGTGTCCTCCCGGCGACGACTCCTTAAAATTTACTGTAGGTCATTTCCGAAAATGGGAATCTCAGCGCAAATCTTATGATACTCCTCGGGGCAAACTCCTTCCTGGCAGGGCCGCCTTAAAATTTCATCTGAAAGAAGATACAGAAGTCTTTTTAAATCACTTGAACTAGTTTGGGTAACGCTTTATAATACAGCCCTGGTTTTAGAGGGTAAGTACTGTGTACTTACGGAGTAAGAACGGTAAAACACAGTACACTACATTATACTACATAATATAATAGTACTTACTAAGTAAGTACTGTATACTTATAGAGTAAGAACAGTAAAAATCAGATGAGGTGTGGGTTTATTAACCCTTTTTACAAAACCTTGTGGTTTCTGTGTATTAATGAATATACAGTATTTTCCTTAAAATCTCAACATTCTTGATTGTGTTATTGAAGATATACAGTATAAATATTGTTGTATTTTAGTCTTGAAATTACAAACTATATTTTTTCTTCCTGCTCCACCCTGACAGTTTTTAGCTGCTCCACCCTTTACAGTTTTAAAGACACTGTAAATTATCATCTTCTTTTTTAAACTGATAAAATTATTAAAATAATAATATAAAAAAATTAAACATATTTCACACTTCTACTTAGTGATAAAACTCCTGTATCCAGACTGCAATTGAGAAAACAGGAGAACCAGTGAGGTTTTTTTTGGCTTTCTCGGTCACGTGACATTGCGGTGTTCAGTAGCTCCTCCATTTCCACTCGCTGTTGTGTTTTTTAACGTGGATCTCCGTGGAAACGTGCACCCAAAGTGTACAGTAATTACAGTAGCGGCAGTGGACAAATAGCTATTTTAATAAATGCAAGGAGACGAAACTGAGAGATGTGCATCTGGACGGGACTAAACTTACCAGAGTAGATAAACAGTAGATAATTCATCTTGTAATTTTCTTAGAGGACGTCTGAGAAAAACACGTACATGATCGTTCTGGACAGGAATAAAATTACAGAGGATAAAAACCTCCCATAAAAGAGATATAAGTGAGTCAATAACCCCAGGACCCCCTGAGAAACTAATCCCATCATGATAGGGTTTAAATTGAGTAGTTCCTGCTTCTCATAATATGGATTAGAACATTACTCAAATATTCACTATTTACGGTATACCTGTAACTCTACCTCTTCACTACTTTACAACTGATGCTCTCAAACACTTTAACATTAAAAGGCAAGAAATTCAAGTAATTAACTTTTGACGAGTTCAGCACAGCTGTTGGTACCACTTTAAAATAAGCTATCCTTATAAAGGGATTATAAATTGTTTATAAATTAGCTTATTAATTATTATTGATTATGTTGTAAATGCTTAAAAAAAAACATTGATAAGCAGTTCACATCAATTGAAAAGACAGCAGTGATCTGTTGTTTGCTTAGTAATGTAATTTAACAGTCATTTAATTTATAGTAAATAGTTAAACATACTTAAACATAAATTAATGACAGGTTTAATGCTGATTGATGGAAAACACAAAGTAAGGTCAGGATCTAGAAAGATCTGGGGTTTGACAATATAAATAAGAGTGTGGAATTCATATTTAGCACATTTTGAACTCACTGTTGCCATTTCTATTTATGTGTTATTATATAAATATCAACAGCTTAACCCTTGTGTGGTGTTCATATGTTTGTTACTCGTTTACTTTGTTACTTGTATTTAATTCAGCAAAATTAAGCAGTTTTACATTAAAATGCTTTACACATGCTTGCTTCACCTAAATTGCAAGTAATATAAACAGCTTACATGGTTAATATTTGCCCTTTACCTTTCTTATGTTACATTTCTTTTAAAAAGTGCTACTCTTTTTTTATTCGTTTTTTAATAAAATGTAAAAGAAAATGAATTAAACTCAAGATATGAGTAGAAAATTTGTTTAGTTTCAAATTTACAAATGAAGCAATGTTTATTAGCCCTTGGCCAAACATACTGTATGTAATATAAATGTGTAGGGGGGGGGGGGGGGGTGTACAGTGTGTGTTTATTGAAAATGTGTTTTGATATATGTTTTTCACAAAAAATGAGCCAATGCCAATGAGTTTGAGTTAGAAAAAGTATTTTTTTAGTATCATTTGATGAAAAATGAAAACGGGTCCCACAGACCCGAACACCACACAAGGGTTAATAAGGGGTTTAAAAGTATTTGCAACCTAAGTATTAACTATTAGTTTTAATTTCTATTTATAAACCATTCATAAACATTTATAAAGGTAGTCTTATTTTAAAGTGGTACCCAGCTGTTAACTGAAAGCCTGAATTCCACGTAACTATTAAAAGAATGAAAATTTAAGGTGTTCAAACTTTTAAATGCTACTTTTCTTCAGAGTTTAAAAAGTGCTAACCACTGTAGAAATTACACAAGAACATTTTAGGGGGAAATCACCGATGTTTCCTCCATTGTAATCGGATTTAATTACATTAGTCAGACAGCGTCAGGCTCGGTGACACATGGACAGATGAGTCTGCAGCAGCAGGATGAGCCTCAGCACATGTTCTTTTTGTTCTTTTACTGTGAGGAAAGGCCGTAATTAAGATGCCCACAGATCCCCGTCAGGCAAATGTTAACAAAAGGTAATTGTGAGAAGCAGGTGCTGATTCACTGCTGGGTTTGAGAGGATGCCATGTTCAGTATTTCACATCTCATTACAGGACCAGGAGAAGGACAGCCGACTCCACAGCCTCCCTGATATAGTAGCAGTTACTGGGTAAACAGGATGCAGGTGCATGCCTCCCAGTTCATACTGGAGCTTCAGTATGGAGGAAACAGTATGATGGTAAATGATGGTGATGGAGGTGACAGTTCTTCCTACAGCTGTGGAAAAGAGACAGAGAGCTTTCCCCATAGCTGGAACCCACAGGAGCTGGAGCATACAGTATGTTGGTTACATATACAATACATATAAATATACATATAAATATACATATATATATATATATACACCAATCAAGCATTAATTTATGACCACCTCCTTGTTTCTGCATTCACTGCCCATGTTTTTCAGCACCACTGATCATAATGGTTAGTGTGGTACAGTGGATAACACCACTATTTCCTACATCATGTTGGAGACTGGGGTTCAATTCCTGATCCTGACCTTAGGCAAGACTCCCAACACTACATTGGTCCACCTCTGTGATAGGAATAACTATGGAAGTCACTTTAAAAAAAAAGTGTCAGCTCAGAGAGCACTTCAGATTCTGAATCAGTTTCTCTGATTTTGCTATTTATAGGTTTATGTTTGAATAAAATGAACATTGTTATTTTATTCTATAAACTACAGACAACATTTCTCCCAAATAAAAATATTGTAATTTAGAGCATTTATTTGCAGAAAATGAGAAATGTCTGAAATAACAAAAAAGATGCAGAGCTTTCAGACCTCAAGTTTATATTCATAAAGTTTTAAGAGTTCAGAAATCAATATTTGGTGGAATAACCCTGATTTTAAATCACAGTTTCCATGCATTGTGGCATGTTCTCCTCCACCAGTCTTACACACTGTTTTTGGATAAATTTATGCTGCTTTACTCCTGGTACAAAAATTCAAGCAGTTCAGTTTGGTTTGATGGTTTGTGATCATCCATCTTCCTCTTGTGTCAAGATTGACCCAGGTAGGGAGACGAGGAGACAACGTAAGTGCAGGTAAGAATAGGAATTTAATAACTAAACAACAAATAAACAAATAGACGGGTAAACACAGAACAATGAAATGAATAAGAAAACCAACGTGATATAAAACTAACATAAACAAACAAGAGGTACTATAAAACTAGGCAGGATAAACTAAAACAGGGCAAGGGAATAAACTAGGGAAAACACAGGGAACTAAGATATTACAAAGGATAAACAAAAGATATACACTAAGGAGGGAACTAAGGCGCACGAGAATAAGCAAGATAAATATTAACTACAAACAAAGAGGGAGGCTATACAAGGAAAACAAATGAATGAAACAAGACTATGAACTAAACAAAGCAGAGACAATTACTAGGAATAAACAAGATAAGCAAGGAACTAAAAGAAGACGAGATAAACACAGAGCAGGAAACCAAGGAGCGCAGGAATGAACACAAGAAACAGAGGTACGACAAACAACAGGGGTTAGTGCAAAGACCAACGAAGGACAAGAGACAGAGGAGGGCTATATAACACACAAGGGAAGTGGAAACACCTGGGGCTAGGGGGCGGAGCTACAAATTGACACAGGTGGAAAAGTACTGGAACAGAACACAGGGGCACAGGTCACGTGGAACACACACAGGCACGAGGACAGACAGGACATCTTGATTATATTCCAGAGGTTTTCAATTTGGTAAAATCAAAGAAACTCATCATTTTTAAGTGCTCTCTTATTTTTTTACAGAGCTGTAAAACACACTTTGTAATTTTATAACATGTAACATGCAATTTTATGACCATCAGAGAGCAGCTATTATTATTATTATTATTATTATTATTATTATTTGGGTCATTATTATTCTCAGCACTGCAGTGATTAGCACTGTTTAGCATGGTGGTGGTGGTGTATGAGGTGTTAGTGTGTGTTGGGCTGCTGGTACAGTGAGTGGATCAGATGCAGCAGCAGTGCTGCTGGAGTTTTTAAACATCTCAGTGTTTCACTGCTGGAAGGACTAGAGGATGATAAACACTGTAAACTGTGCAGCAACAGATTCAGCTGTAGGTAGGAGTGTGTAATAGAGTGGAGGACAGTAAGATATTAAACACAGTGTTTAAAACCTCCAGCAGCACTGCTGCTGCAGTATCTGATCCACTCACTGTGCCAGCAGCACAACACATACTTACCTGTTCTTTTTTTTAGGGGTTGAACACCTTCCGAAGTATTTAGACAGATCAGTTTCAGCACAAAGAATCAGCACTCAATTCACACAATTTATAACAGCTTTAGTTAGAAAAGTTTTA
Organism: Astyanax mexicanus; assembly: GCF_023375975.1. Classification (NCBI taxonomy): domain Eukaryota; kingdom Metazoa; phylum Chordata; class Actinopteri; order Characiformes; family Acestrorhamphidae; genus Astyanax; species Astyanax mexicanus. The sequence goes on from NC_064417.1 coordinate 49,513,366, forward strand.
TTTGTTGTACTCATTATTGACTGAATGTATTGTCCATCCATTCATTCCGTTTTTATGCGACTGTACCTCTCCGCAATGTTCAATAGAAAACAGGAAACAAACGAGTAAACAGGAAACGGAAACAAACGACGAGGTTGTGTAATATGAACGAGTGCACAGGATCACTTCTGCGTTGAGGAATCGCTGAAAAAAAAGAAAGAAGAAAATATCGTAACACTCGACCAGAAACGCAAAGTATCCGGAATAGATCGTCCAGTGATTCATACATCTCTACAAAAAAAACATGATCTTTAACATGAACGAAGCTTTTTCTCATGTGAAAAACACAGATTCACTCTCACGCTCTCAAAAATCCGTATTATACAAATGTTGAAGTATCTCTCTCTCTCTCTCTTTCTCTCTTTTTGTCACTCGCTCACATTTGGATTTTACAAATTGGTCACGCTTTACAAAATATGTTCTGACCCGAGGCCACAGTGGACCCAGAGCGCTGTGCCTTCATAAAGCAGATGTGAAAGAAACCAAAAGCAAAGAGTGAGAAAAAAAAAAAAACGGTACAAAAACAGTTTTATATATTTTTTCTTTTGAGCACAAAGTGTTTGGGGTGAGAATGGTAATAAAACACAATTTTTAAACACAATAAACTGAGAATTAGAGCTTTATCTCTAAACCCTAATGAGGGCTGGATGTGGGCTAACATGCCAGCGGTGATTTTCTGTAGTAAAAGCTTCAGATTTTGATCAGGCTCAATCTGTTCCTGCTAAACTCTGGTTTAAACACTGATGGTCTATAAAATGGGAGCATTGAAAGGTCAGCGAGGGACCCCAACTGCAGATCGATTAAATATTCAGTGTGGACCCCTGTGTGTGTGTAGAGTGTGTGGAGAGAATAAAGGCATGCCACCTCTTTATCATTTTATTATATTTTGGTCCATATGTGTGTGTGAAATATTCATAGTCATAATAGAACATTATGACCACCTAACTAATGGTTTTGAATAACCACCATTGGTAGCATGGAATGTATTTGGTTTTGAGTAAGAGGAAAGAAGTATTTCTTAAATATATAATATATCTAATTATGGTGCGCCAATTGAACTGTACTTAAATTCCATATCCAGGAGCCGTAGTTCCCCTAGGGCATCAACGGCCTATCAACTGCGGACTGTGTAGTTTGATTTAGGGCATGTCAAAGTGTCTTTGCTATCGTAACGACGGGAAAAGTACACCTTTGCATGGCTCGAAACACGTAAATAAGGCATGTACTAATTCTCTTAATTAATCATAGGTGTATTTTGGGCATAAAATGACAAACCAATCAGTGTGTCACTTCCTATTCCCTTTGAGAGCAAGGTGTGCTCTGACTTTGGCGGACTGCTATTTTAACAGTGCAGCTCTTCTGCATTAATCAGCACAGGAAAGAGCATCAACGAGTAAGTAATTTACAGGAACAGCAATGTTATTTTATTTTATATTCTGTTTATATTTTGTTGATGTAAGAGTTGGGTTTGTGCACTGCTACTTGTACACGTGTTGAGCAGAGGTGGCACACCTGTGTTGCCAAGATAGCAATGAATGTCTGACTACCGACGTCTGTCCAGGTTCTATTCAGTCAGGGGTGTTTTCTTTTGCCAAGATAGCAATACAACAGAAATTTACTTGAACACCCATCGGTGTGTATATATTCAGAAGTAACGTTGCTATTTAAACAACGTAGAAAAAAGAAGGCAAAAAAATATATAGACTGTTGGTGGGGTGTAAGATAGGTCCCAATGAGTGAGAAGTCCATTCCCTACCATTTATCTTTACTGTGATGGCTCAAAAACATCCCATAAAGTTAATGGTGTCCGAGATACTACAATCTTATATCAGGTACCCTTAAATAAAGGCCTTTTGGACAAAAGTCAAATTGTGTCCTTTGCCCATGGACACTTGTTTACAGTGTCTGTGACAACCCAGGCCAAACTAAGGGTGGTCATAATATATTGAGATATGAGTACATATACACACACTCTCTCAGTGTTTGGTTCTAGAATGGCAGCAACTTACTTACATACTTAATATGTAAGTAAGTTGCATATTCACTAGTGATACCACAACACCAGGAGCATCACAGCGATAACACTTGGAGGAAAGTGCAGCGACTCGGTTCTGATACATCAGCTCACAGACGCAGCCTTGTGCTGATTAACATCAATCACCCTAGGAATAAAGAGGGGAAAGAGCGCCATCTACTGTACCCACCCAGAGAGAGCAAGGCCAATTGTGCTCTCTTAGGGCTCTGGCAGCTGATGGCAAGCTGCATGACTGGGATTTGAGCAATTCCAACAATCTCCCATCATAAAAATCTAAAATCATAGTGGCTTAGTGCTTTAGACCCCTGGACCACTCAGTGCTCTGATTATGCTTATATTAATGAAGGCATAACAAATGCATCAGTGTTGTGTTAGTTATTAATGCAAGGCAGTGCAGAAAAGCCCATTGATTTCTTTCCAATAGACAGATGGTTGATGGAAAAAAAAAGAAGATAAATCACTGTATTAAAAGCATGTGTGTGTAGTGTAGTGTAGTGTAGTATCACTACTGAAGAAAGCCCAGCTTTGGCTCAGCTCACAGTACAGATCCAGGGTAAAGTGAATATCGGGGCCAAACGACAAATGACAAGCTCATTAAATTACATTTAACCACAGCAGCTCGTGACATTTTCACCGCCGCCCTTCTGCCAGTGCTCCGGATGAAACTGCAGATCCGAACGTGTGACAACGCTCTCAAGCCCATCCGGTACAAATGAGGTATGGCACCTTAAATGAGGCGTAGCAGCAATGCAAGGTTGTTGAGGTGAAAAAAAAAGCGGGGAAAAAAAGAGTCACACAGCAAGATAATCAACAAGTTCAATATGCTATGCTCTAAGCATCAACAACAAATCAAATTTAACCCTCGCCCAGGTTAAGATTTACACCAGAGTATTTACACTATCAACAGACTAACAAATTGATATGTTTTCTTCTTTTAATTAGGCTGTGTAGAGTTAACGGTGGAGGGCATATAAAAAAGCGTCATCTGATAATACCGGGCATCAGTAAAACCAGTCGCTTATAATCCAAACTCCTCCAGGGCCCAGTTTCCCAAAAGCACCTTAGGCCAACTTTCTAACGCAGGAAAGATCCGGTTAATAATAATTGGGGCATTAAAACCATTGGTGTCACTTTATTTAGATGCTCTATTATAAAGCTCAGTTTCTAAATCAGTTTCTCTAATTTTGCTATTCCTAGTTATATGTTCTTTCAGACCTCAAATAATGCAAAGAAAACAAGTTCATATTCATAAAGTTTTAAGAGTTCAGAAATCAATATTTGGTGCAATAACCTTGGTTTTTAATCACAGTTTTCATGCATCTTGGCATCATATTCTTCTCCACCAGTCTTACACACTGCTTTTGGAAAACTTTATGCCTTTACTCCTGCTGCAAAAAATGAAATCTTCCTCTTGATTATGTTCCAGAGGTTTTCAATTTGGTAAAACCAAGCTAAAACATAGATGCTCAACTAACATTGAACTGAGAGACAACAAAATGTCTATTAAATGCAACTGAAACTCTTCAGTGAAAGTATTGTATTTTTTGGATTATAAAGTACACTTAAAATTCTTTCATTTTTTCAAAAATCGACAGTGCATCAAATAATCTGATGCATATATATATATATATATATATATAGGAATTAAGAAGCAGTAAAGCCACTCTGCGGAAGTACAGTGTTATAAGGCTGAGTTTTCAGTGAAGTTTCTCCAGCACCAAGGCTGGATCAGCATTAAAATTAGCGAGTATACTGGACTGTATTCTGTGTGTTTACCGTGTTAAAACAAGCTACATTGGATGAACCGCTAGCTGATAGTGCTCTGGGTTACTGGATCACTCAGGGTTCCTCAGTGTAGTGCTATCGGGCGGCATTTACTAGCGCTAACTGCTGCTAACAGTGTTTAGTGCTGCTGCTAACCACCCAAGCAAAGCAGTCTAGAACCGGGGCTGAGTGTAAAAGAGTTAAAGAATCAGCTTTGAGCTAAGATGCTTTTGGGATACCGAGTCCTCCAGTGAATCTTCACACTGCAGGAGCCTGTGCAAAACAATTACACCTTTTTCTGAGGATGTGGATCCCGTTTCCATCAAAGAAAACAGGGTAAGAGACGACATTTGTAGATCAGACACTGATATGAACCAAAATATTGCACACTTAAGACGTAAGTAAACAGATCTCTCGTACTGACACGGCATTAGTGTCAAAACTCCACTGTTTCTGTTTTTTTTTTTTTTTTAGTAGCATGAGCACGTCTCGTGGATGCCCGCTGTCGGGTCTTTGAAAAGCTTTTTATTGTGCTGCGTTTCGTCTCCGTTCCTCTCGTCTGGTCTGTTCTGTTCTTTTCTGGGTTTTTTTTCTCTCCGCTGAAACGATTTTGATTTCTTTTTTAAAATTTTCATTAGAAAAGAGTTTTCAGAGTGGCCGCTTTCTTGCAGAGAGAAGTCCAGGAGAGAGTTTTATTGTTTTGGCAGTACGGTGTCTCCGCTGCAGGGCAGGGTGGTAGGGGCGGGTGTGTGGTGGGGTCAGTGGACGGGGGTGGGAGGGGTTCGGACCGAGGGCTGGGGATCTGTGCCGGCGCTCGAGGAGAAAGAGCTCACATGCCCGAGGCGCCGAGGCCCATGGCTGCCGTGTGGCTCATGCACGGTAACGTCTGCACGGATTTGGGGAAGTCGTGGGCGACGATGCGTCCGTTCTCCCCGCCGCTGCCGTTTCCGCTCATCCGCGTCAGCGTGGAGCAGCGCATGGCGTCGTTAATGGATTGCTGGGATGGAGACAATGGCAGAGTTAGGACACAGAAATGAAAGCGTGAGCAGAAATGCTTGAAAAATGCTGGTTTTAGTAGAGATAAGCCTCATGCGTTGGTTTCTTGAACAGGGATTGATCCTAGTCCTAGTCTGTGTTGAGAGTTTTGATACTTGTTACTTATTAATATACTTGTTTTATCAATATAAGATATTTAGTACACTGAAAAAAATAATGTGTAAAATTTACTTTAAAAAAGTTTCGCAACTTCCTTCATTTGCATTTTTTTTAAGTTCATTTATTTCAGATAAATTTAATTTACTTGGTTTCAAGACTTTAATGTTATATAGAGTAAATAAGTGAACTGAACTTCAGTCAATCTTTCTTTTAGCAAACTTTACTTAATTTCTGCATACAACATTACCTAATTACAATTACTTAATTTATACAATATTACTCAAATTATTTAGTTAGTATACTAAAAAGAAAGTATTACATGCCATCCATGTAATGTGTGTTTTAACTAAAAATATTAAAAATTCAGGAATTGTAATATATTTTGTATCATAAATGATTTGAGTAATATTGCATAAATTGAGTAATTGTAATTAGATAATATTGTATGCAGAAATTAAGTAAAGGTTGTCATCCCTTTCAGAGTCAAGTGCGCTCTGACTTTGGCGTGTTTGTATCTTTGTAACAGCCTGGCGCTTTTGTGTCTCAGCAGAGACAGATACTGACCTGCACATTCACGTTGTGAAGTTTATCCTTTCAAGCAGCTAATTTTAGGGAACAGCAATGTTATTTTATTCTTTATTCTGTTTATTATTAAGTTAAAAGCTGCATTTGTGTGCTTGTGCATCTGCGTAGTTAAGATAGTTATGGACGGGTGACTGTTGACTGTTGTCAGGGTTATAATCACTCAGTGGCGCACCTGTGTTTTCCACCTCCAAGACAGAAACACTCCAGAAATTTACAGACCACCACGCCCATCAGTGTAGATATATTCCTAAACTCTGTCGCTATTTTAACAGCACAGGGACTGTTGACGGGGTGTAAGATAGCAATGAGCATCGCATGAGGGTGTACGATAGAGCAATTAATTCCTAGTTTTGGACAGCACAGCATTTTGAATGAAGATTTTCTATTGCAGTAAAGTCTACACTCTAGAACTACACTTAATCCCTGTCCAGGTAACCAACCCTATGAGATGCAGTAGATGGTTTAAGCACTGTTAAGCGTTCCTCTAATGAACAGTTTGCATATTAAATGCTGGAGAACATGATATGTGCATAGTTAGTGAACAAGGTATTAAAAACCATTCAGATTAATACTGTATGTAGGGAATAAAGCAGTTAATTTGGCATGAAAATATGACACTTCATTATTATGTTGTATTTGTGGAGTTGTGGAGACTAAAACTTTATTAGAATTATATTGATGCATTTAAATTTCACTGGTCCCAGTATTTCATTGCAGTAATGGGGAATCTGGATTAGGGTCTATGGGAATAAATACTCTACACCTTAAAGAGGGTTTAGACTACGCTTCCCTAAAGTATCCTGTAAAGAACCCTGATTGGCTCCTTTATGGTAGCATAAAGCTGAGCTCTAAGCTTGTTGTTTAATTTTGTTGTTTTTTTGAGTTCTACGCAAATAAGCATAATAAAATTTAATATAAATCCAATTGATCTGAAAATAGAAATGCACCAAATAAAACAAAAATCTAAACTAATTTATTGTAAGTCATAGAAGGTGGCACTTCATTAGATTAATGGACACAAAACAGAAATGAAGTGTTAAAATGGTATTTTTATTATTTGTTTAAAAATAAATTATGCATAATCTATGCAGTAAAAAGTTGCTTTTTGACAACATTTCATTTTGTCTAGTTTCAATCAAAAAGTTTCATTTTGGTGCATCCCTATCAGAAACTTGAATTGAACTAAATTAAAATAAATAGAATAAATTATAAAATAAAGGAATAATGTGAATTTTATTCAAACATATATCTATACCAACCTATAAATAGTCAAATCTGAGAAACTGATCATTTTGAAGTGCTCCTTTGATAGAGCTGTATGTGTAAAATTACTTTGCAGGTCCAGATAATTCTCTATTACAGACCCCAGTCTATATCTATGGGACATTCCAGGATTTTGGTGCATTTCCTGTCCCACCACTTAAATTTCAAATGTACAAATCCAAAACATCTAAATGACTATTTTTTGTGAAAAATGTACTTGTTATAAGACAAACTGTAAAATATGGTGGAAAAATAAGCTCCTTAGATATTATTCAAAAGACTGAATACCTTTGGACCACCTCAAAAAATGGCCGTTTTCTCTTGTCCCACGCATTGGGTGACCAACTCCTTTGGCAAATTTAACAATTAAAATAAGCTCTAAATAAACGACTTCCTCTTGTATATTGTTGATCTGCATCTCCTTTACTTATGAAAACAACTTCTTTGGTCTACATTGTTTTGCATGTTACAGTTTTTATGCTATTAAATTGTGTCCCACAACATGCGCTCAACCCTGTTACCATAAGGAATTTTACCTGCAGAGAAAGAGTTAAAATATTTGTCTACTGGCACAAAGGAAGTGACATCACAAGGACATTTTCTGCCCACATGGCAAGACCAAGAGTAAGTGCTCTAACAATTTTTTTAAAGTTTTTTTTTCAAATATGTTTGTCCAAGTTGTGTGTGTCACTCAGTGAACTCAACCCTGTTACTCATATTGTAAGACTAATAATGAGTCAAAATTTACTTTATATACTTATATAACCATGTTGGCCCTTGATCTTGTATACATATCTAAATTTTACAGTTAGCATCTGTTCCTGGGGTAAACCACAACTTAGCCTAGATTTGCAACCCTGTTACTCGCAACCCTGTTACTGTAAGTTACCAAATATATTGCATAATCTAATTTAAAAAACTGCTTTGATACCTGAGATTGACAAATCAAACTTTTTGATAGTCTATTACCTGTATTTAATAAACATATGACTAAAAATGAAATTTAAAAATTGAAGATCAGATTTTTAGAAGTGACCACCCCTGAAATGTACCAAAATCCTGGAATGTCCCCTATACTGTTCACACTCAGAGATAATCTGATTGAGTTCAGAGCAGATCTGAGAGGACAGTAAAAGTTAAAGGGCTGTTGATGGGTGTGTGTGAGGTGTTTCCTCATGCTGCTACAGTGGAGGGGGGCTCTGTGAGAAACGCCGGCGCTCTTTTTTACTGCTTTATTGCAGAGCGTGGGTTTGAAAACGGCTAACGATGCGTGCGTTCGTTTGACTTGCGGATCACCAATCTCCAAATGATTTCATTGCACTACACTCGAATGCGCCGGGGGATTAAGTTATACGCCTGATGCAGACTAATTAGGCTGCCTGAAGAGGAGCTGAAGCCGCTTTACTAATATGAAAAACGGACAGCTGTGAAATGTAACTCCTGTCAATCGAATTAACAAAGCAAATCTACTTAAATCTGCTGTATTAAAGTGCTGCAGCAGTGCGTAATTCCTGTCTAACTCTGTTAGCGGTGCTGCGGCGGCTAATTGCCTGTCATAGAGATACTGATCAGGCAGAAATCGGCAGGTGAAAGCGGTGTTTGGGGACGTGAGGAACGTGGCGAGGCTCCGAGTGGACGGAGGCGTCTGGTTGGCTACGCGAAGCTTCCTCCGCTCATCAGCAGATTAAGCTCAATTAAAGTAAGCACAGCTTAAATCAGGTCTCCACTAATTACTGTTTAGATGGAGGCGGAGCCGCGAGGAAGCAGAGGGCATGTTTAGCGTGGTTTTCTGAGTGGTTGCCGCGCTCTGCGTGAGTTACGAGTGGCGTGTCGCGGGGAAGCAGACGACCTGCCTGTTTTTGCATAATCATCAGTCTAGACAGGCGGACTATTTTTGCAGCGGCGGCAGAAAAAAAAAAAAAAACACGGGCGTGCTGCGTCTGCGGGGACTCAACTAACAGACGCTAATGTGCATAAATACAGCTCTGCAGGGCAGAGAGAGAGAAAAAGACAGAATGAAAGAGAGAGAGAGAGAGAGAGAGAGAGGACAAAGAGAGAAACATAAAGAACAAAGAGAAAGAGAATCAGAAATCAGAGTAAAATAGAGGTATAGTGTGGGGGTGAAGAACAGCAGAGAAAAGAAAGTGAAATTATAGAGTGAGAGAGTTAAAAAATACAGAAAGAGAATATCAGAGAAGAGAAAGTAATACAGATGGCGTAAGAGTAAAAAATAGAGAGAGAGAGAGAGAGAGAGAGAGAGAGAGAGAATCAGAAATCAGAGTAAAACAGTTAAATAGAGAGGTTCAGAGTGGGGGTAAAGAACAACAGAGGAGAGAAAATAATACAGATAGCAGAAGAGTAAAAAAATAAAGAGAAAGAGAGAGAGAGAGAGAGAGTTTAAATAAGAGAGAGAATCAGAAATCAGAGTAAAAGAGTAACATACAGAGGTTTAGAGTGGGGGTAAAGAACAGCAGAGAAAAGAAAGTGATATAGATAGAGTTAGAAAGTAAGATAGATAAGAACAGCAAAGAAGAGAAAGTGATATACATAAGGTAAAAAAAGAGAGGGAGCGGGTGTAAAAGAGAGATAGAGAAGCAGAAATTAGAATAAAAGAGTAAAACAGAAAGGTTTAGAGTGAGGGGTGAAGAACAGCAGAAAAGTGATATAGATAGATAGAAAGAGTAAAAAAGAGAAGGAGAGAGAATGAGAGAAGGTAATGAGAAATCTGAGTAAAAATAATAAAATAAAGAGGTTTAGAGTGGGGGTGACGAAAGAACAGAAGAAAAGTGGTATAGAAAGATAGAGAGAGTAAAAAAGAGAAGGAGAGAGAGAGAGAGACAGAGAGAGAGAAGCAGAAATCAGAGTAAAAGAGTAACATAGAAAGGCTTATAGTGGAGGTAAAGAACAGCAGAAAAGAGAAAGGTGATATAGATAGAGAGAGTAAAAAAGAGAAGGAGAGAGGGTAAAAAAGAGATAAAGAATCTGAAAATCAGAGTAAAATAAAAAGGTTTAGAGTGGGGGGTAAAGAAAGAGCAGCAGAAAAGAGAAAAGTGATATAGATAGATAGAAAGAGTGAAAAAGAGAAGGAGAGAGACAGAAGGAGAGAGAGAGAGATAGAGAATCAGAAATCAGAGTAAAAAAGTAACATAGAAAGGTTTAGAGTGGAGGTAAAGAACAGCAGAAAAGTGATACAGATAGATAGAGTAAAAAGAGAAGGAGAGAGAATGAGAGAAGGTAATGAGAAATTAGAGTAAAAATAATAAAATACAGAGGTTTAGAGTGGGGGTGAAGAAAGAACAGCAGAGGAGAGAAAACAATATAGATAGAGTGAGAGAGTAAAAGATAGAGAGAGAGTTAAATGAAGAGGTTTAGAGTGGGGGTAAAGAATAGCAGAGAAAAGAAAGTGATATAGATCAAGTGAGAGAGAGAGAGAGAGAGAGAGAGAGAGAGAGAGAGAGAATCAGAAATCTGAGTAAAAGAGTAAAATAGAGGTTTAGTGTGGTAATGAAGAACAGCAGGGAAAAGAAAGTGATAGAGATAGAGTGAGAGAGTAAAAGACAGAGAGAGAGATAGAGAGCCCGAGGGCCAGATGTATTTCATGGCAGGTGTTTCAAGTGATATTCTGTCTGCAGAAGTCTTCATTTTATATATTAATATAAACTGGCCTATAAGCCTAACTGGGAAGTATAGGTGGTACAGAGTTGGATCTCCATTATACTGTGTACAAGTGCATCTTAAAAAAATGAAATATCATTGAAACGTTACTTTATTTCAGTAAGTTAGTTAAAAATATGCAACTTTTATATTATATAAATCTATTACACACAGAGTGATCTATTTAAAGAGGTGTCGGTACCACTTTCAAATAAGACTACCTTTATAAAGGGTTTATTAATGGTTACTAATTAGGTTGTAAATGCCTTAAAAATCATTAATAATCAGTTATAACACATACATAGAAAGGGCAACAATGACCTGTTGTTTGTCAAATAGTGAACCCACAGCCTTCTATATTGTTTCCCTTTCTATGTATGTGTTATAACTGATTATTAATGATTTTTAAGGCATTTACAACCTAATTAATAACATTTATAAACTAATTGTAAACTAATTATAAACCCTTTATAAAGGTAGTCTTATTTTAAAGTGGTACTGAGGTGTTTTCTGCCAATGAAATCCCAAAAATCAGTATTTCAGAAAATTAGAATATTATATAAGACCAATTGATACCTTTGGCACTGTGGACAGTCCTGCTGGAAAATGAAATCTGTAAGATTTTCCAGGAGAACACTTTAGACTTGATAATAAAACACAGTGGATCAACACCAGCAGATGACAGACATGTCTCTCCAAACCATCACTGATTGGTGGAAACTTCACACTAGACCTCGAGCAGTTTGGACTGTGTGTCTCTCCACTCTCCCTCCAGACTCTGCTCCCTTGATTTACAAATGAAATGTAAAATTTACTGATGATCAGTGATGGTTTGGAGAGACGTGTCATCTGCTGGTGTTGATCCACTGTGTTTTATTATCAGGTCTAAAGTCAGTGCAGTTTTGTTTTCCCACAAAATCTTACAGCACTTCATGCTTCCCTCTGCTACTGACAACTTTTATGGAGATGCAGATTTCATTTTCCAGCAGGACTTGGCACACTGCCCACACTGCCAAAAGTAATATTATCATCAATAGTAAAAGAAATAAACACTTAAAATAGATCACACTGTGTTTAATACATCTATATAATATATGAGTCTCACATTTTGAACTGAATTACTATAATAAAGTAACTTTTTCTAATTTTTTGAGCTGCACCAGTATTTATACTACATTTAGGAGGATTTCTTTTGCTAAAACATCATATGTATGAGTGCAGTGAGTTATTTTGGGTGATGGTGGGCTGCGTGTGGATGGGCTCGGGGAGGTTAAGGTGGGTGGTTGGTTGGTTGGTTGGTTAAAGGTCCGGCCGTGCCGCTCTCTCGCTCCGCTGAGCTCTATATTTTAACGGTGTTTCCGCTGTACAGACTGTAGCTCTGCAGCTCGGTGTAGCTGCCCTCGAGGGGGGTGCAGTGAAAGGCCTGAGGGGGCACGGACACCTTCATCCTGCGGGACTCAGTCCTCGACTTATAGCAGAACTCCACCAGCGCCACCAGCATGGCCAGACCCAGTCCTCCAATCAGGATGTAGAAAACACCGGCCACGTTACTGAGGCTCAGAGCGCTCGTCTTGTCCTACGGGAGGAGACGGAGGCCATCAGAGACAGGCAGGGACAAAAATCACACATATATAGACCACGTATATAATACACACATAATCAGGAGAAAAAACCCAGACAGAAACACACACACACACACACACACACACAAACACACACTGTAGAGGTGTAACAGTACACACTGCAGTTCAGAACATAGCTAGATTACTATGTTGCAGTTTTGTATTATTTCTTTACAGTACTTTTACTTTTATACCTTAAGTAATTTTGAAATCAGTACTTTTACACTTTTACTTAAAATATAAAGTTTAAGTACTTTAAAAGCTTAAGTTTATAGAAATATTAAGTATGATTATTAAGTATTAAGTAAGTATTTTAAACCCTAGTATCTATAATTTTACCTACAGAGTAATGAATGTCAGTACTTTTCACACCTTTGTTGATTAAGCAGTGAAATGTTAGCATGTTCCGTGTGTTTTTACTATTATTGGTTATTAGCTTTAACGCTTAAAATGAAATCAAATTATATAGATATACTAACTAACTAACTAGCTAGCTAACTAACTCTATGGGCACTATTTTAATGATCTATAGGAGAGCCATCAGCTTGATTTAGGGCATCAGTGTGTCTTTGCTCTCATAGTGACGGGAAAAGTACACCTTGTCCATCTTGAAACGTGCAAAAGGCATGTACTACTTCTCTTAATTAATCATGGGTGTGACTTGTGTGTAAAGTGAAATCACATGCCATTCCCTTTAAGAGTCAGGTGAGCTCTGACTTTGGAGCATTGCTATTTTAACGGTGCAGCTACCTGGACGTGTCCAATGCTTCTTAACTGCTCATTCACGCTGTAAATGGGTGTAAGCAGCTCGCTTACAGGAACAGCAATGTTATTTTATTTAGCATTCTGTTTATTGTTGATTTAAAAGTTGGGTTTGTGTGCTGTGTGTTAATGTGTTGCCAAGATACCAATGAACACCTGCCTAGGTTGTATTCAGTCAGTGGAGCACCTGTGTTTTCTGTTACCAAGATAGCAATACACCAGAAATTACACACTCATTATCAGTAACTGGTGGGTAAGGTGTTCAGTTTTACTGATTGTACAGCTAGTTTACATTCATTTTAATTTGCCTATCATGAGGACGCTATAGCTTTCTGTGTACCATATTTTCTGGCTGCGTCCACCAAACCATGATATCTGTATCTCGCCTGTCTAAATACATGTACTGAGACACTCTGACACTCAAACAATCACACATACAGTTAAACACACTTTATAATAATAATAATAATAATAATAATAATAATAATAACTCATCCAGCGACCAGGCAGGACACAGACACATAAATCGACACTCATTCGCTCGCCAACACACACACACACACAATACATACACACACAGACACACACACAATACACACACAAACAGACAGACCTGAGAACAGCATTGGTTAAAGGGCCCATATCATGGTATTTGAATCTAATAAAACCATTTAGTATATGGCATGTAGCATCAAGTCCATATATAGATCAGTATTTATTATTATTATTTATTATCATATATCACTCTTAAAGGCACAGGAACAAAACCACAGCCTGTTTAAATTGGCCATGAAGGACATGTTTTACACATGCATTTCTGGACAAGCTGAGAGTAATGTTACAGGATTATACATATACAGTTTCTCTGATTTTGCTATTTATAGGTTTATGTTTGAATAAAATGAACATGGTTGTTTTATTCTATAAACTGCAGACAACATTTCTCCCAAATTCCAAATAAAAATATTTTCATTTAGAGCATTTATTCGCAGAAAATGTGAAATGGCTGAAATAACAAAAAAGATGCAGAGCTTTCAGACCTCAAATAATAACAAATTCATATTCACAAAGTTCAGAAATCAATATTTGTTGAAAAAAAACCCCTAGTTTTAGTTCTCCTCCACCAGTCTTACACACTGCTTTTGGATAACGTAATGCCACTCCTTGTGCAAAACTTCAAGCAGTTCAGTTTGGTGGTTTGATGGCTTGTGATCATCCATCTTCCTCTTGATTATATTCCAGAGGTTTTCAATTTGGTAAAATCAAAGAAACCCATCATTTTTTTTACCACAGCTGTTTATGGCAGTTCACTAAAGTTACATTGTGCAGTTAGCAGCATGACACATCTATTCTCATTATTACATGAGATTGAAACCTCATAATGACTTTGAAGCTGATATTTTAGGGTGGTGCTATTTAATGCTACTTTAATTCTAAGAGATAGAGAAAGATAGTAATTCTCAAAGAAGATCCAAAAACAGAGGGCAAAAACACTAATAAAAACTACAGGATATGGACCCTTTAAATAAACTAATGCAAAAACATGACATACTTTTTAAATGTGACTTCTAAATAAACCCACTACTTTAAATGAATTTAAAATGATAAAAAGTGTAATATTTAAAATACAGCTAATAAATTGATTTGATCAGTTACTGTTATGTTTTATAATATACAGCTCTGGAAAATAAGAGAGCACTTAAAAATGATGAGTTTCTTTGATTTTACCAAATTAAAAATCTCTGGAATATAATCAAGAGGAAGATGGATGATCACAAGCCATCAAACCTCAAGCTGAACTGCTTGAATTTTTGTACCAGGAAGAAAAGGCATAAAGTTATCCAGAAGCAGTGTGTAAGACTGGTGGAGGAGAACATGATGCCTAGATGCATGAAAACTGTGATTAAAAACCAGGGTTATTCCACCTAATATTGATTTCTGATCTCTTAAAACTTTATGAATATGAACTTGTTTTCTTTGGATTATAATCTTTTTTTTTGTTATTTCAGCCATTTCTCATTTTCTGTAAAACAAAATGCTCTAAATGACAATATTTTTATTTGGAATTTGGGAGAAATGTTGTCTGTAGTTTATGGAATAAAACAACTATGTTAATTTTATTTAAACATAAACCTATAAATAGAAAAATCAGAGAAACTGATTCAGAAACTGAAGTGCTCTCTTCATTTTTTTCCTGAGCTGTATATATGGAACTCCACCAAAGTTACACTGTGCAGTTAGCAGCTATACAAACCTATTCTCATTATAACAAATGGTAAGAAACTGCAGGATATGGGCTCTTTAAATAAACTACTGAATCTAACTAATGCAAAAACATGACATAATCTTTAAATGTGACTACGAAATAAATGCGCTACTTCAAATGATTTTAAAATATGTACTGTTCATATTTAAAGTACAGCTAATAAATCTTTAAGGATATCTATTATAACACATAAACTACACACTAATTAATACATCATTCCAAACATTTTACCAGTTCCTATAATGTTTTATAATATATATGTTTACACCATTATCACACAGTTTATAATACAACAGTAATTATCAGACATATATATATATATATATATATATATATATATATATATATATATATATATATATATATATATATATATATATATATATATATATTCAGTCATGCACTCATGCACCAGCACAGGCACAGAGAATCTAAGCTAACCTCATGATTTTACATCATAAACACCAACAAATTCATATCAGCTATTCTTCACTGATCCATTTCCTCATAAACACAAACCACAGTCTATCAGAACACCAATCAGAACACAGACACACAGCGCAGTAACTGACGGGTCACACAGCTGGGCGGTTCAGTGGTGGGTACCCATGCAGGTCAGAGTTCCACTCGTGGAGTGATCCGGTGGTGGACGGTCAGGGGGCGGGGCTTAGTGGAAAATTATAATAAGATGCCAGTTTGGCACATCTGTCAGTCAAAAGAAGTGGGAGGGGCTTAACTTGTCTGGTTTTGCTGAGATATATCAGTGGCCAGTGGGGTCATCCGTGTCCGAGTCATGCAGGAGTGTGTGTGTGTGTGTGTGTGTGTGTGTAATGAGTCTGGTAGACAGGGCCTTAAACAGGACAGCACGGGTCCACCGGGTCACACCCAGGGTTGCCAACTGTTCAGAAATGTATCATTAACCAATAAAAAAATATATAAAAATAATATATACATATATTTGGACACACCTTCTCTTTTAATTTTCTTTTTCTTCTTATTATAAATGAATAGTGAAGTGATCAAGACTATGTAGAAACACATACGGAATCATGTAGTAACTTAAAAGTGTTAAACAAACCCAAATCCTTGGGTGGTCCTAATGAGTGCCAGTTTCATCATCATAACATTTTTGATGGTCTTTGTGCTGACAGCACTATGGGATACTTCCAAAGTTCTTGAAATTCTTCTTGTAGGATTGACTGACCTTCATTTCTTCTTAAAGTAGTGTTTTTTTTTATTTACTTAGTTAAGAAGTTCTTGTTTCTCATAATCTGGATTAGAACATTACTCAAATATTCACTATTCACTGTATACCTGTAACTCTACCTCTTCACTACTTTACAACTGATGCTCTCAAAAATTAACATTAAGAGGCAATACATTCAAGTAATTAACTCTTGATGAGTTCAGCACAGCTGTTAACTGAAAGCCTGAATTTCAGGTGATTCTACCTCATAAAGCTGACTGAGAAAATCCAGCTTTTTGAAGGTATATGCAAGAGTCCTTTTAATTTCTTAAGTAAAGGCTTAATATATATAAATTATTTGATTGTTAGGAACACTGTTAAACAATATATCGTCACTGTCCAATGAAAAACACTTATTTCCAAAACATCAACTTTATAGGAGAGAAAAAAACCTTGTAAACTTTCAATGGAAGTCAATGTAAAAAGAGTTTATTTCAGGTCATTTTGAAGAGTTTTTATTGGTCTGTTCATCAAGAAATTTTGGCACAGTGTAAGAGACAGTTTGTCTGTTCAAATTATGTAGTAAACTGGAAAACAACAAAAACTGAGAAAAAAGTGTTTTTCATAGAACAACAACGATATATACAGTATATTAACACATTCTGCCTCACAGTCTGAGAAAGAGCCAATAAATAGAAATAATTTTAGTGCCCTTTTGTACCTATTTACAGGTACCTAAATTTGACCATGTAATTGATGTAATTTGAAGTATTTAACCCAGTAACCATGTTACACTGATTTACATTTTAAAACTAGCATATTCCTCGGGGTGAACTGTTTGTATCCGTGTCTAAATATTAGGTGTATATGAACATTAGACAGTAGTGATGCGACTGAAAATAATTTCTCTTCATTTGTCAAGAAATGAGGCCTAAAAAATAAAAATAATAAATAAAGTTTGGCAACCCTGGTCGCATCCCGAACGCATGCACACTCCATGGGCATACAGACAGGAGACGACAGACAGACTCGGCAGACTGTGGGTGAAGGGCAAGGGCTCATCTCTTACTGAGCGTCTGAACACCCGGCCGCACCTGCCCACTCTCTCCACGCCCACATTTAATCCCCTGCCCTGCAGGAGCCGCGTAATAAACCTTCCCCTCCAAACTGCTTCTGCTAATTAGCTCATTATTTACATACCGTTCCATAAAGATAACTTTATTACGTTTAAATTACAGCCTGCACTGCCCTGAGAAACACTGCGTACAGAACCAGAGCAGAACACGGGCTGAAATAAAAAAAATCTTAATTAGATCACTCGAACGGTCCCGATAAAATGTAGTATATAATATACTACTAATTAAAACCAAACCCAATTATCATTAATCTATATAAAACATGCATAAATTATCTCCCTCAGGGTACAGCAGCAGCTCAGTGCAGCAGCTCATCACGACTTCTCTACATCAGACACATAATTCAGACCAACGGGAAGAACTACAGACCTAATACTACCATATATACTCTACTATACTCCAACCTAATACACTATACTCCTCTATATTCCCTATACCTCTTATATTTCCTATATTTCAAATACTACCCTATACAACACACATTACTACTATGAACTACCCTATACTCCCTAAAATGCCCTATACTCCACTATACTACTCTATACTACCTTATACATATATATATGTATACGTCTCTACATATACGTCTCTACACTCCCTATACTACCTATACTTCTCTATACTCCCTATACTATTCTATACTATTCCCCATAATACCCATATACTACTATATGCTTCCTATAATACCCTATATTTTCTATACTTTCCTATACCCACTGATATTTATTATATACTTTAAATACTACCCTATACATCACAAGTTACTATATAATAGTAGTATACAGTTCTCTACACTCCCTATACTACTTATACAACCAATACTGCTTTACATTTCCTATATTACATATATGACTTTACACTCCATATACTACCGATAAAATCTATGCTAACCTACACTCCCTATACATCTCCAAAATACAATATACTCTCTATATGGCCCTAAACATCCAATATTACCTGGACTACTCTATATGCCCTATATTTTCCTATAGTCTCTAGACTACCCAATGCTCCCCATACTACGTTGTATTACCCTATACTCCCTAAATTCCCAATAATACCCTATACTCCTTATATTCCTAATAATACCCTATACTACCCAATGATCCATATGCTTTACTAAACCGCCATACTTACCTACATACACTCCCTTTATTTTTCCAAAATACATTATACTCTCTATATGGCCCTAATCTTCCAATATTACTTGGACTACTCTATATGCCCTATATTTCCCTATAGTCTTTAGACTACCCATTGCTCCCCATACTATGTTATATTAGCCAATACTCCCTACACTACCCCTATAAAATGCTATACTACTCTACATTCTCTATAATGCCCTATACTACCCTATGCTCCCTATGCTACACTAAACCTACATACTAATTTACACTCACTATAGGACCCTATACTACTCTATATCCCCTATACTACCCCATAGTCTCTAGACTACCCAGTGCTTCCCATACTACCCTAGAGTACCTTATATTAGCCTAAACTCACTACACTCCCCCATACTAATCTACACTCCCAATTCTCCCTATAGGGCCCTATACTACTGTGTATAGTCTCTTGAGCACCCTATGCCCCCTATATGACCTTATATTAGCTTATACTCCCCCATACTACTTTATACTACCCCATAAAACTATATACTCACTACACTAACCTATACTACACTATACTTCATATGCCACCCAATACTACTCTGTGTTCTCTTATACTTTATATTACCTTATATTAGCCTATACCTCCTATATTACCCTAAACTACCTTCAACTACATATTTATAATGAAATTCAGCCCTTGTCTCATGCCTGTGACCAACTCATGATGTTTTCTGTGATTACACAATTCCTCTTATTTTCTATTACGTAAAAGTAAGATACCTCTTAAACAGTAAAGATCACATCATGTTTCTGTTATACTACAGTAAAAAATAAAAATCCACACCAAACTCTGTACCTGCACTTCTGTATTAGAGCCGTTAGGTAAGATAAAAATAAATGTGAGACTGGAGAGAGAGAGACATTCAGAGCGACTCATGAAAGCAGAGTGAGAGAGATACAGTAAGAATGGCCCGTGGCTCAGTGTGGAGGGTGGGGGGCCGGAGAGTGGGGGGGGGGGGTCACTGAGAGGTTACAGCACAGGATCGTAGTGTGAACTGACCTTTCGTCCGGAGTCCGTGCTTCCACACTCGCCTTTATCGTACCACCATTTGTTTTTCAGTTTGTCTAAGACGGCCTGCTCATTGTGTTTCAACACCGCTAGGTTTATGGGGATTCTTCAACCGGGGAAATAACATAAATAACATGCCGCATGTTATTTTATGTTATTCGGCGCACAATCAATCACACACACACACACACACACACACATACACACAATCACCCGCATCAGCTCAAATCAGGCGCTTATCTGCATTATTTTTTGCTCACAGACACTCTCACAGCCTCATACACACTTACACACACTCCCTCACAAATCAGAAAAAAAGAACACACACATTTTGGCAGTACATAGAGAAAGTGATATGCATTAATACTCCATCTAGCCATGTTGACTGGCTCCCTGCTGCGAGATGTGTATTACTATATCACTTCGGGTAACCGGCAGGCTGGAAACACTCTGCGGAGGCTTCTTCTCTTCCTTTTTTAGCCGAATTAGGTCTTTACGTGCCGGACGAGGCTTCCAGAGCACAAGCTATCACTTCAAAAAACACATATTAAAGCCCTTCTGTGACTTTTTCACTTTTGGACACTTTTGGTCAGAGTGTTTGGTCAGCGTTGGGATGCCGGTTACCCACCCCGTGGTGCTGGATGTTTACCCGCTGGGTTTGTCACATGGGGGCTGACCTTGGAATCACCTCCCCCGCTGCCGCACTCGCCTTTGTCGTACCACCATTTGTTTTTCAATTTGTCCAACAGGCCCTGCTCGTTCAGTTTTAACACTGCCAGGTTTACTGGGTTTCTTGAAACGATAATGAGACAATAGTGTGGTCAGTGGCAGTTCCAAGCAGAGGCTGGTCTTGAGCTTTAGCGAGAGTTTAAGGGGTTAATGCATGAAGCAGCAGGTCTGAGCTCAGCCTGCGGAAGGCGGATGTTAAGGTAATGCTTTTGTTTGTTTGTTTGACTTTTTTCTTTATTTTTTTGGCAAAAGAAAGGTTTTACCGAGCAGTGGGCGGAGCTTAATGGGTTAAAAGGAGAGCAGGACAGCCTGAGATGTGCTAGGGTTACTGTTCATGGTCTTTCCCCGTTTTTGATGTGTGAGAATTGGGTGGCCAACATCCTCCAATCTGTACAAATTACGGTTAGTTAGTTTAGCTGCTAAACAGTTAAGTTAACCCTTAGAAAAACACGTTACAACTATGTACTAGCCTATACAACCCTATACTTCCTTATAATGCCCTATACTACCCTATACTCCACTACACTACTCTGTACAAAGCCTATTTTATGAGTATATTTGTTGGTATTTGCAGTTAAATATCCTAGCGTAGCATCAGCCACATAATAAACAGAACACTTCAAACAGGGGAGAAAGCATTAACTCTCGGAGCACGTCTCAGGCTTTTATCTGTTACCCAGACTCAGTCTTGCGCTCTGCCCACAGTTTAAAGGCACGGACACGCAGTTGATTGCACAGCATCGCACCCAGTGGTTCGGTCAGCAATGCAAACAAACACGGCCCACACCTCCACACCCGCGGGCAGAGCCTCGGCCACTCAGTAAAACCCACAGAGTTTCTCTAATCCCAGAGAGAGAGAGAGAGAAAGAGAGAGAGAGAGATAGTGGTATAGAGAGTGAGAGAGAACAAATAAGTGAGAGATAGAGAAATAAAGGGATAGCGGTAGAGAGAGAAAAAAACAGCGAGGTATATAAGGATATAGAGAGGTATAGAGAGATGTAAAGAGAGATATAGAGGGAGATATAGGGGGTAATATAGAGAGATATATAGGGATATAGAGATAGAGATATAGAGAGATATCGAGAGATATAGAGAGATATATAGAGATATACATAGAGATATATAGAGACATAGAGAGATATGGAGATATACATAGATATATATATAGAGATATAGAGAGATATGGAGAGATATATAGCGATATAGAAAGATGTATAAAGATATAGAGTGGGATATATAGAGATATAGAGAGATGTATAGAGATATAGAGTGAGATATAGAGAGGTACAGAGAGATATAGAGAGCTATATAGAGATATAGAGTAAGATAAAGAGATTTAGAGAGCTATATAGAGATATAGAGTGAGATATAGAGATATAGAGTGAGGTATAGAGATATAGAGTGAGATATAGAGTGAGATAAAGAGATTTAGAGAGCTATATAGAGATATAGAGTGAGGTATAGAGATATAGAGTGAGGTATAGAGATATACAGTGAGATATAGAGTGAGATAAAGAGATTTAGAGAGCTATATAGAGATATAGAGTGAGATATAGAGATTTAGAGAGCTATATAGAGAAATAGAGTGAGATATAGAGATATAGAGTGAGGTATAGAGATATACAGTGAGATATAGAGTGAGATAAAGAGATTTAGAGAGCTATATAGAGATATAGAGTGAGATATAGAGATATAGAGTGAAGTATAGAGATATAGAGTGAGATATAGAGAGCTATATAGAGATATGGAGAAATGTTTAGAGATATAGAGTGAGATATAGAGAGCTATATAGAGATATGGAGAAATGTTTAGAGACATAGAGTGAGATATAGAGTGAGATAAAGAGATATAGAGTGAAGTATAGAGATATAGAGTGAGATATAGAGAGCTATATAGAGATATGGAGAAATGTTTAGAGATATAGAGTGAGATATAGAGAGGTACAGAGAGATATAGAGAGATATATAGAGATATACATAGAGATATATAGAGACATAGAGAGATATGGAGATATACATAGATATATATAGAGATATAGAGAGATATGGAGAGATATATAGTGATAAAGAAAGATGTATAAAGATATAGAGTGGGATATAGAGAGATATAGAGATATAGAGAGATGTATAGAGATATAGAGTGAGATATAGAGAGGTACAGAGAGATATAGAGAGCTATATAGAGATATAGAGTAAGATAAAGAAATATAGAGTGGGATATAGAGAGCTATATAGAGATATAGAGAGCTATATAGAGATATAGAGTGATATATAGAGATATAGAGTGAGATATAGAGAGCTATATAGAGATATAGAGTGAGATATAGAGAGCTATATAGAGATATAGAGTGAGATATAGAGATATAGAGTGAGATATAGAGAGCTATATAGAGATATAGAGAGCTATATAGAGATATAGAGTGAGATATAGAGATATAGAGTGAGGTATAGAGATATAGAGTGAGATATAGAGAGCTATATAGAGATATAGAGTGAGATATAGAAATATAGAGTGAGATATAGAGAGCTATATAGAGATATGGAGAAATGTTTAGAGATATAGAGTGCGATATAGAGAGGTACAGAGAGATATAGAGAGTTATATAGAGATATAGAGAGGTATAAACAGATATAACATGTAGAGAGATATAGAGATATAGAGATGTAGAGAGATATAGAGATATAGAGATGTAGAGAGATATAGACGGATATTGTTGTAATGCTTTGGCAACACTGTACTTTACACAGTCATGCTAATAAAGCTACATTGAATTGAATTGAATTGAGATATAGATTGAGATATAGAGAGGTATAGAGAGATATAGAGAGATATATAGATATAGAGAGATATAGAAAGAGATAGAGAGGTATAGAGAGTGTGTAGATATATAGAGAGATAGAGATATAGAGAGGTATAGAGAGATATAGAAAGAGATATAGAGAGATATATAGATATAGAGAGATATAGAAAGAGATATAGAGAGATATATAGATATAGAGAGATATAGAAAGAGATATAGAGAGATATATAGATATAGAGAGATATAGAAAGAGATAGAGAGATATAGAGAGTGTGTAGATGAGATTATCTATAGTCAGTGTGGGGAGGCGGGCGTTAGGAGGCGGCAGTGCTGCTGATGGGATGATAGGATGATGGAGTGATGGTTAGACTGGGTGTAGTGGGGGGGGAGACAGGTGAGGGGAAATGGGCACAGAGACACAGCGGGCATCTGCAGTTACTCCACTGCTCTACCAGCCAGCTCAGGGTACAGCTCTGACAACTCTGAAACAAACAATACAGATATGCAACAGCAGCCAAAATGCATTTATTAATTTATTAACTGATCAATTAACTGATCGTTTATAACATTTAAAAAAAAAATTTAATTTACATATTTTCCCACCAATAAGGAAACACATGCCTGCAGTTTGGGTTGTTAATTTTGCGCTGGAGAAATGAATAAACATATATTAAATGTAAATATAGCATCTTTATCCACCTGAATTGGCAAGGGAAATGTAACCTTTATGTCTACAGGGTTACATATGCAGTATATTTAAATATTTATGCTATTATTCGTAACACGATATATGATCTATGAATTATTTTAAAATCTCTTAATCTAAAGTGGTAATATATTTTCCATACATAAGACCTTTACAAGCAGAAATCAGCAGCCATTATGTATTAGAAATGAAGAATGAGAAAAATGAGAACAGCACTTTATCTGAGGAGCTCCTGTTGCTGTTCCTTGCATTATAAGTGTTTTTTATCCGAGTAAAGTAGAAAAAGAACAGCAAACAGCAATTTTAGCAAAATATTCACTCAGAAAGAGAGGAATGGAGGTGTGCAATCAATCCACAGCTCGGAGAAAACTTCCTCTCAGTTTATGGAACTATTTAAAATATTTAGTTTTTTAAAGGAAAAAAAAGTTCAAGTTGTTGACATATCTCTTCTTAAAGAATTTTGTAAAATACTTTGATATAAATATTTTTTATCATACCACCCAGCACTGCTTAAATAAATATATACATAATGCTTTATAAATGCATTATTCAGAGTAGGGGTGGGCAATATTATATCGTATACAATATATCGTGACACAGAAATATCGTGATATTAAAAATCCATATCGTGATAATAGGGCTGTTCTGTCTTAAAAGTAGTCTATTATTTACTGTGAAGCTTTAGGTGTATTTATTGTATAATTGTTTTAGTTTGCAGTTTATATGCATGCGCTAAATATTCTGCAATATTATTTGCTGCATTATATTATTTTATGCTATATTATTTATTTTGCCACATTATGATTATACTGTTATACTATTATACTACATTCCTGAAATTAATTAAATATTTTTCTGTTTTCCTATATCGCCAAGTATATCGATATACGCTATATATCGCCATATCGCCCACCCCTAATTCAGAGCTCATGAATGTGTTATGAAGCCCCTACTGTATGTACCCTAAAGATCCTTCAAATAAAGTGGTACCCAATGATGACTCCACTTAGGATAGGATCATATGTCGTTTGTAATGTTTAGTATTTATATTTCAATATGTGAGCTTGTATAACTGAAATTGAGTTCAGAAACTGATCCAGCCTTAGTTTTATATAGAAAAACTCAATTTCTAAACAACTACAGTCAATTATATGCAGTATTACACATTTTGACTGCTGTGCTGCACACATAAATAACATAACCTTAACAAATAACACCCTATATCTGTGCGTCTGACCCTCAGTGCCCAGTCGCCCACCAGAGACCGCAGTCCTGTTTACTGATCTGTATTTCTCTGTAAATAGACTGAATACTCGTAAACGGCCGAGTTCAGTTTCAGTGCATGAACACTAACACTGCGTCAGATCAGGTAAACAGGTCACCCGTACAGGAGTCCCTCTCTGGGGGTCTATATCTGGGCGCATCGAGGGTCCGGCTCCGGGAATGTGGGTCATGCAGGTCGTAATTCAGCTAAAATAGAATTCAGCTGCTTAGAAAAAACTCAGGGACTGTCTCTCTCTCCATCTCTCCAGCTGAGCGCCGAATTTAATTCCACTCCTGCCTGAGGTAGAGTACTGAAACGAGCTGCGTTTACATCCTGTAGCCAATGTCTCTCGCCCCCCCCCCCCTCCTTCCTCTTCCTCCCTCTATTACTTTCTTTCCATCCTCTCGCTCGTGTCGCTATAAGGTGACCCACAAAATGACTAGCAGGTCTTCCCCCTGGGAGCTTAGCTTATTAGAAGGAGATGGAGTTTACTGAGGTTATTCCAGCAGCTCGAAATCGCCCTTCTGAGCCCTTTCTGCACACCACCGAACACGGGATCACATGTGCGGTGGTGCATTAGTTGAACAGGTTAGCGCTAAACACAAGCAATTTAACTGATGATGGTACAAAAGCATAAGAACGACAAGGTGAAATACAGTTGCTATAGCACGTACAGGGGTTGGACAATTAAACTGAAACACATGGTTTTAGACCACAATAATGTATTGTGGTGACGGACAGTTCTGGTGGAAACAGAAGAGTTGAGGTGCACATTGAATTCTGCCGTGATTTGAGCACCCAAACATCCCTTTCAGACAGCTTCCTCTTACAGCGTCCACAGTTAATCCTGTTGGATGCGGTTTGTCAATCTTCTTGCTGGTATGCTGACATTACTCTGGATACTGTGGCTCTTGATGCATCACAAAGACTTGCTGTCTTGGTCGCAGAAGCTCCAGCAAGACGTGCACCAACAATTTGTCCTCTTTTGAACTCTGGTATGTCCCCCATAATGTTGTGTGCATTGCAATATTTTAAGCAGAACTGTGCTCTTACCCTGCTAATTGCACCTTTACACTCTGCTCTTACTGGTGCAATGTGCAATTAATGAAGATTGAACACCAGGCTGCTCCAATTTAGCCATGAAACCTCCCACACTAAAACGATGACAGGTGTTTCAGTTTCATTGTACAACCCCTGTACGATACAGTATATACAGAAAAAAATCAACACAAATTGTATGTGATATTTATTTAACCTCATCAGTTATCAGTTATTACATGGGCATATTGCATAGAATAGAAATGGAAATACAGCAAACTCTTAATACACTGTAAAAAAATATTAATAAATGTTTTGACTTTTTAAATATAATAAAATGTATTTAATAAGTACTTTATGAAGTACAGTATGAAGTACAATCCAGTTACTTAAGAATTTCACATAAATATGATATGCACTTTAAAATAAGGCTATATAAAGGGCTTATAAAGAGTCTATGAAGGAGTTTATTATTGTTTTTTTTTTAAACTAATAATAAGTAATTACAACACTTTAAAATGTATCCTACTTTGTTTATTTTAATCAGTCAGCAATAACATATCTAATAAACCAATATAGGAAGTCAGTTTTTATCTATTTAATGTATTTTTATGTGCCCTGCATCCATTACAATGTATTTTCTCATGTATTTTCTCTCTTTATTTTTAAATGTTTTTTGTTGTTGCACATAATACAATTTAAAAGCTGTTTGTTGCCCCTCAGCATAGGTCATGAACAAGACAATGAACAAGTTAATAAACCAATGAAACAGTAGCTTATCCCCACCCACTGAAACTCAATGATTTGTGACAATAAAGAAGATTTATATATTTTTTCTAAACTAGTTTCCCCAAACCTGAACAGAAACAGCAGAGTTCAATCAGAGCTGAAGAGTTTGCTGTTCTTCCACTGATTCTTATGCAAGCCCTCGAGAGGAAATCAGCAGAGAAGCTCCTCTCTCTCTCTCAGTGAGAAAAACAGGACATTCTGGGCTGATTTCTGTGTTCAACACTCACACAAACACAACGCTACACTGTGGGGTAATGGAGGCTACACGCTACAGTGTGTTTTCCCACAATCAGGACACGGAAAAGCAATCGTAGCTTGTGTACGAACAAGAGGAGGAGGATTCACCATTATAAACCTGCTCAAAAAAATAGAATTCACAAACTTTAAACAGGATAAAAACATGTATTATTATCATGCTGCATTCCATTCACCTCAAATGTCACAAGTTTTTAGTTTTAAGTTGGTCTACTTGGAAAGATGGGAAAGACTCAAGAACCAGAATCCAAGATGGCCGCCCACACAGATCCTAAGTAGTAAAAGCAGCAGTATAACAGAGTTTACTACCATTGTTTTCCCTAATTTAGCTATAGGCCAATTGTCCCACCCATTCAGCTGCTACTCAGCTGTATATCCCCCATCAATAGTGATGCCACAACACATTTAAATCATTCATCTACTGTTTATGTATCTTTTGCACATCTATGGGATCAATAAAGTATCTATCTATCTATCTATCTATCTATCTATCTATCTATCTATCTATCTATCTATCTATCTATCTATCTATCTATCTATCTATCTATCTATCTATCTAATGCTAAAAATACTAAATCTGGGCTAAGAAAAAAAGTAAGGCATATTTGGGCTAGATTTGCCATAAAACCGTGGTAAATGAGGGTCCAACCAATTTTAGTAAACTCCAAATGTTATAGCTAAAGTTTCTTTTTGGAAAATAGTGATATAACCGAATTTATTAGTCTGAAAATGACAAAAAAACTACTTATAGGGTTTATCCCAATTAGTGAAAAGGCCTAAAATTTAACAATGATGTTTAATTTTAAAAGCAGTAAAAACAGGCATTTTAATTTTAGCAATTGTGGGGAAAAATGGCAAAGCTAATGTAAATCTGGCAAAAACATTTGGACTGTAAGTTTGTTTTTATTTTTTGTTTGGCGCAAAAAAAAAAAAAAAAAAATATATATATATATATATATATATATATATATATATATATATATATATATATATATATATATATATCTCTTTTGGATATTTATTTAATTAATTTAATATATTTAATTAATTGGGTGTAAAACTCTTAAATTATTCGTAAAAAAAAAACCTTTATTGTTTATATTCATACATTTACACTGTTATCAACTGGGACTCAGGGACAATGCTAAAAATAATAACTCTGAGTTAAGACAAAAGTAGATCATATTTGTGCTTGATGTTTCTATAAAATAATGTCAAACAAATTTTAGTAAACTATAGTGATGCAAATGAAATTATTTGACTAAAAATAGCCATAAAAATTTGACAGTATTAATGAAAAGGCCAAAAAAGGTATACCAAACAATGATGTTTTTTTAAAGCAGGGCAAAAAACTAATTTTAATGTTTTTTAATTTTAGCAATGGAAAAAAATGGCTAAATTGAATTTTGGTGCATCTCTATTGGAAATGTTTGACATTAATTGTGCACTCAATTATAAAAGTATTCATTAAAAAAATAACTATTTTTGAAGCGTATAATTTATACAATATGTTTAAGTGGAACCCGGTCAACTTGGGTGTGACGTAATCCACTTAATCCAGCATGACTTCCAAGGTACATGGAATGCAGCATTTCTATTGTTCATCTCTATTGTTTATATTCATAATTTATACACTTTTTAACCAATAAATTTCCATGATTTTTTCATGACTTTTCCATGCCTTTAAGGCACATTTTCATGACCATACGATTTTTAAAACAGTAAAGACATAGACAATAAAACCATTAACTAAAATTAACTAAAACTGCTGAATTGCTGAATTAATTCTGAGCTGATGTTTTTGTAGTTCAAATTAGATTTTCTCCATCGATAAACTAAAACACAAAGATTTGTAGAGCAAATTTCTGTGACTTTTCCAAAACTTTCTGGGTATTTTTATTTTTCCAAAACTTATCCAGGCCTGGAAATTGTTATTTTTGAATTCCATGACTTTTCCAGGTTTTTCATGACTGTATGAACCCTGAATATTATTCTGAACATGTGACCCCAACTGGGCCCCCCCTCATACAGCACACTATTAGCCTCCATTACCACCAATCAGCGATTCCACTGACTTTCACAGACTGACCTCCACAAAATCCACAGAGCACGCATGCAAAACCCAGACAGGGCCACAGGGGGCGCTGTCCACCTTTTACCTGAGCATGGATCCTTTAGGCGTAGCGACTCCGTAGCCTTTAGAGTCCAGGTTCCCGCCCACCTTCATGGTGTCGCAGGGCTTGCGCTGCTCGATGTACTCGTTCATGGTGGACTCCAGCAGGTAGGCGTACTTCCCTTTAGACTTCCGGACCCTCATCACCCCCTCGTCAGTGGTCTTCACGAACACCGAGGGGTCTGCAGACTTCATGTAGGACCACATCTTCTCAAACACAGCGATCTTCGACCTCTGGGGAGGAAGAACAGCAGTATGAGAGAAGGAGACGCATTTATTCTTAACTTTTATTTTTTATTTAAGTTCTTCTTTTATTTATTTTTTTCCTTTTTATTTCTTTTTCTTTTTTTTTCTTTATAGTTTTGTATTATTGCTTTTTAACTTATTTTGATTTTCTTGATTATCATTACTCTTATTTTTATTATTACTTTTATTTAGTTCATTTATTTATTTGTATTTTTATTGTATTATGTAAAAGTTAGTTTTAGCTCATTTTAACTAATTTTTGTTTTATTAATCTTATCTCCTTTTGATCTTAATTTTTTATGAATTAATTATATCATCCATTTTTTAAAAATTATTTTTTATAATTTATTCACTGTTATTTTTAAATAATTTAATTTAGCTATTATTTTCTGTAAATACGGAAATAAGGAAATACCTAATAATAATAAATAAAATAAATAATAAACAAATACATTTAATATAGACGAATAATATACAAAAATAGTAAAATCTAAATAAAATGATCAATTGAAAAAAATTACACAAATAGTATAATAAAAATAATTTATTAAATATAAAATAAAAGTAAAAGACAACATAAAATAATAAGAATAAGAAATTATTAAATAAATAAATAAATAAATAAATAAATAGATCTTTCTTTCATTTTTTATGTTTGTATTGTATTGCATTACACTGTACATACTATATAGTGATGCACTGAATAAGCACCAAATAATACTGAACAATGAATAATTTATTTAAAGGTAATATTGCAGCATCGGCACATAATGTCTGTCATCAGCTTAAGTGAGTAATCCAGCTCAGAAAAACAGGTGTCATCACCATTAAACTGCTCCAGCCCAGCTGAGACCTGCAGCACAACAGTACCAGTCAAATGTTTGGACATACCTTCTCATTAAGTGTTTTTCTTTATTTCTTTATTATATTTATTTTCTACATTGTAGATTAATATTAAAGACATGAAAACAGTTAAGAGACACATATGGAATTACATAGTAAACGGTAAAAAAGTGTTAAAAGAATGAATGAAACCAGATGGTGTCACAAAGCAGCTTTACAGAAATATGGAATGGTAAACCACACAAATTGGGTTGCTAAAGGAGACTCTCCAGATGAGAGTGATTCCTGGTGAACCCCGGTGAACTGAGGGCAGCTATGCCAGTATTTCACATGCTGACCTGCTGAATATCGCCTCAGTGAGATAAAAACCATGTTAAAGTTGTGTATCCTGCTGTACGCTGTATAAAACGGTGTATAGAAGCTTTGTGTGAATTCAGTGTCTGACATCTAAAGTAGCCGCCCAGAGGGACCGAGTTATCCGCTCCACTGCAGCCCGGAGCCTGGGAGCAGTATACAGTATACACAGCAGTAGATAGTCTGGATACAATCCACCAAAAATAAGCCCACATAAAAAAAAAAAAACTGAATAAAAGCGAGTACTGGAAGGTTGAAAGTAGGGGTTAATATTATGTTTTGCAATACTGTATATATTCTCTAAAAACCAACAGTATTTTTTATTTTTATTATTGGTTTGCCTTCAAAAACCTGTAACAGACAGTACTTCATTTAGTACTGTATTTTTTGCACTTAAAATCATATACTTTTCCCAAAAATCATCAGCGTGCCTTATAATCTGGAGCGTTTTATGTATAAATTCTATCAGTCAGGTATTAAGGAGCAGTAAAGCCACTCCACTGAAGTACAGCATTATACAGGAATTTTAAGTTTAGTTGTTCAACCGCTATTTCTCCGTTCAGAGGTGAGTATTATCAGCCTGTAGCGTGCTGTTAACCCCGGCTAGCACTGCTAGAGCAGCATTAGCATTACCCGCTAACTGTGCTAGGTGCTAGCTCTTTAGAGGAAAGCATTATCGGCCTGTAGCGTGCTGCTAACCCAGGCTTGCACTGCTGGAAAAGCATTAGCATTACCCGCTAACTGTGCTAAGTGCTAGCTCTTTAGAGGAAAGCATTATCGGCCTGTAGCCTGTTACTAACCCAGGCTTGCACTGCTGGAGCAGCATTAACATTACCCGCTAACCGTGCTAGCTCTTCTTTCTTGTTTTTATACAGTTTTGTTTATTTATCTTAAATTTACTTAAGTAAATTAGCTGAGATTGCGCCTAAAGCCTCACTCAAAGAAACCTTTGTATCACAATCATAGTTCATCTATAGTGTTGTAGGGACATTCCAGGATTTTGGTACATTTCCTGTCCCACCACTTAAATTTCAAAAGTTCATATCCAAAATATCCAAAATGACTTTTTTTGTGAAAAATGTACTTGTTATAAAACAAACTGTAAAATTTGGTGGAAAAATAAGCTTCTTAGATATTATTCAAAAGACCGAATACCTTTGGACCACCTCAAAAAATGGCCGTTTTCTCTTGTCCCACACATTGGG
This sequence comes from Astyanax mexicanus, assembly GCF_023375975.1. Lineage (NCBI taxonomy): Eukaryota > Metazoa > Chordata > Actinopteri > Characiformes > Acestrorhamphidae > Astyanax > Astyanax mexicanus. The sequence goes on from NC_064417.1 coordinate 49,545,416, forward strand.
TGACCAAATCCTTTGGCAAATTTAACAATTAAAATAAGCTCTAAATAAATGACTTCCTCTTGTATATTGTTGATATGCATCTCCTTTACTTATGAAAACAGCTTCTTTGGTCTACATTGTTTTGCATGTTACAGTTTTTATGCTACTAAGTTGTGTCCCACAACATGTGCTCAACCCTGTTACCATAAGGAATTTTACCTGCAGAGAAAGAGTTAAAATATTTGTCTACTGGTACAAAGGAAGTGACATCACAAGGACATTTTCTGCCCACATGGCAAAACCAAGAGTAAGTGCTCTAACAATTTTCAAGTTTTTGTTTTCCCAATATGTTTGTCCAAGTTGTGTGTGTCACTCAGTGAACTCAACCCTGTTACTCATATTGTAAGACTAATAATGAGTAGAGTCAAAATTTACTTTATATACTTATATAACTATGTTGGTCCTTGATCTTGTATACATAGCTAAATTTTACAGTTAGCATCTGTTCCTGGGGTAAACCACAACTTAGCCTAGATTTGCAACCCTGTTACTCGCAACCCTCTTACTGTAAGTTACCAAATATATTGCATAATCTAATTTAAAAAAGTGCTTTGATGCCTGAGATTGACAAATCAAACTTTTCGATAGTCTATTACCTGTATTTAATAAATATATGACTAAAAATGATCAAATCGAAGATCAATTTTTTAGAAGTGACCACCCCTGAAATGTACCAAAATCCTGGAATGTCCCTGTAGCATTTCTTCATTGTCTTTTTAAAAGTGCATCAGGCTCTAATTTATTCGTTTGTTCCTCACCCTGAAGAACTCTTTGGTGGATCCGGCGTCCAGCGTGCCGTAAGCGATCTCCGTCTGCTTGGCCAGATCTTCAGCGCTTTCTATAGGCGACACCATCCTCTCCACCGTCAGGAAGGCTGCGAGGTTAGCCGTGTAGGAGGAGATGATGATGAGGGTGAAGAACCACCAGACGCCTCCCACAATACGACCTGAGAGAGACCTGCAGGCAAAACACACACAAACAAAGGTATGAGGATTTACATCCTTATGATAAAATATGAGAAAAATTAGAATAATTCACACAGCATTTGCATATGTATATATGCAAATGCAACCTTTAACCCTTTAATGTCAAGACAACAAAACCAATAGAGACAACAAGGTCAGGTGTCCTCCTTTTAATATCCTCTTCTTGTTTTAGATTGCAGTTTCTTCATTCTGTATCTCAGTGTTACTGCAGTGTGCGGCACCCTGTGAGGGTTCATACACTTTTTAATCAATACATTTCCGTGACTTTTCATGACTCTGCCTCAGATTTTTGTATGAATAAAGCCAGACAGCATTAAATCAGCATTTCTCTTACTTAGCAAATGTATAGATATAGTTCAATCTCCAATCGAAAGCCAGCAAGCTAATGCGAAGTGATGTGATGGATCTGTGCAAACATTCAATTATTTTTTAAAAACAAAATAGCTTTAAAGGGAAACACAATCACTTGTAGAGAAATGTTCCATGACTTTTCCAACACCTTTAGAACATTTTTATTTTTCCAAAACTAATCCAAGCTATTGAAAATTGCTATTTTCAAGCTCTTTCCCCGTTTAGAGTTGAGTATTATTTTCCTGTAGCCTGCTCCTAACCCTGGTTAGCACTGCTGGAGCAGCATAAGCATTACCCGCCGTTCTCAGTTGAGTATATCGGAGTGTAGTCTGCGCGTTTACCATGTTACAACAAGCTACCTGACACAAACCACTAGCTAATATCGCCCTGGCTTACTGGAGAACTCAGGGTTCCTTTGTGTAGTTCTGTCTGGCGGCTAGCAGTTAGCGGCTAACGCTAATGCTCCAGCATTAGTGCTGGAGAAATTTGCGAATCTAAGCTTACTATAAATAAAAAGAAACGCTTTACTCACCCAAATAAAATAAAGCTTTTAGGAGAGAAATCTATGTAGATTAACATCCAGCACTCATTTAATTTAGTTAGCCAACCCCCCCCCACCACCACCCATCAATAATCCGGTGTGCCTTATAGTGCGAAAAATACAGTCACAGGGTTCAAACGGTTTTTAACCAAGAAATTTCCATTTTTTATCAAAACTGACAACAGTAGGACTAAATTTAATTTTATTAAAATAAAAACAAAAACATTTCTTTAAGCAATGCTGACACACAATCTTCAATAATAATATTTGTGTCAAAGCCTGAGAGCTACATTGTGTAGGGCTAAATTACTGAACTACTGAAAAACACAAGGATTTGTAGCCTGCAAATTTTCAATGACTTTTCCAAAACTTTCTGGGTAATTTCATTTTTCCAAAAATACTTTTCCAGCCCTGGAAATTACTTTTTTAAAACCCCATAACTTTTCCAGTTTTTTTATGACTGTACAAACCCTGAGTAATGTTGTTGGTTGAAACCAGAGACTGTAAAAAAGATGGACGCCGTGTCGCCGTTCCCATTCATTCAATGCAAATGAAACCAAAATCTTCCTCCATGTTGGCGATCCTGATACCCGAGTCTGCGCAGTAGAGACCAGAGGAGGGAGAAAGACTGTGGAGAGAGCGCCTACTCATTTAAATAACCCCGCCCCTGAGGGCTGCCTCCACAGTGCTCACAGAGTCTATGGTCCCGCCCATACAGTTATTGGTCCCACCCCAGCTAGGTGTAACCCAGCCCTTTTACACACCAATAACCACACCTTTTTAAATAGAGCTGAATAACGTTTTAAAAAACGAATTCTGTGGGGATATAAAAATTTAACAATATAAGCAGAGGTTACACTAGCTGTTTGTAGCATTTAAATAATGGAGGTAGAATTACAGTATATTAGAAAATCGTTAAAAAAACCTGATTGAATGTTGTCTGTTTTGCCATTGAAACCTATGGGGATGGGTGGGGTTACACAGCTTTCTGCAACCGAACAGCAGGGGGCGCCCGACCTCTGTCCAGCTATACACAGTCTATATATAGTTGAAACTAGTATGAAACAAGTAAAGCAGAGTTTTGCTTTCCAGGCACTTTCTAAGCTTTTGAGTGGGCCAAAGCCATTGAACTGGGTGAGCATGGCCTTCACGCGCCCACCCACAGCATCCACAGGTCAGCCCCAGCTTCACTTCGAGCTCCAACACCCCACTCAGACACTACAGAACCCTGTAAATACTGAGTAAAGTGTGTGTATGTATGTGTGTGTGTGTGTGTGTATGTACTGTACTGAATACACATCTCAGCTCCACTTACTCGCTCTAATGTTTACACTACTCACAGGTGTCGAGTGTGTGCGCCCCCCCGCTCGGTATCGCCTCGCCTCGTACCTTCTACCCAAAGGTGTTGAGCTCAGATAAGACCAATCACAATGCAGCGCTGCAACCGCTCATTAATCTCCCTCTCACAACCTCACCGCCAAGTTTAATGAACATATGCATACTAATTGCCTGGGATTAATCGAACCGTGAGCGCTTAGCCTGCGCTTTAATTGCACTTTGAAGAAGAAGAAAAAAAAAATGGGTTAGTGCCTAAATCCCTCAGGAGCTTTATCTCTGGAGTTTATCTCGATCATGTGCATCGAAATGTGTGTGTATATGATAGTGTGTGTGTGTGTGTGTGTGTGAATTAGAGTGCACCAAAAATTATACCGAATGTGTGTATCCACAACAATCCACAACAAGAGAGCAGGCAACTGTAGCAGAAAAGCAACAGGAAGCTGAAAGGCGATTGGTGGAACAAGTCTGATAAAGCACAAACAAACACAAACACACACACACACACACGCAGTATAATCACTTAAGCTGAGCGAGAGATGAAACGAAAGCGATGAAAGGATGACAAGGTTGAAACAACCCGAGTACAAAGCGACATGCAGCGAGAGGAGTCTCTGAATGGCTCGACTTTCAGAGGGCAAAATATCAAACTATTCAAAGAAAACACTGTGGAAACGACAAAACAATAAAATTAAATAAAACCTGCTCTGATCTGAAGGTGACGTGGTGATCCTGACACAGTCGTCTACATAAAATTACCTTTCCAAGTCATCCAGACTATCAAGGAACACATAAGGAATCATGTAGTAACTTAAAAGTAAAAGTAAAATACTCTGTGAAAAAGCATTTAGGTGGTTCTTATCTGGGGAGCTGTTAATTTGCTTACTTTTTATTTATTTATTTATTTATTTAAGATTCTTATGACCTTGGGAATGGCATAAAAGTTATCCAAAAGCAGTGTGTAAGACTGGTGGAGGAGAACATTCCAAGATACATGAACAATGTGTTTAAAAACCAGGGTTATTCCAAAAAAATATTGATTTCTGAACTCTTTCTTTGCATTATTTGAGGTCTGAAAGCTCTGCATCTTTTTTTGTTATTTCAGCCATTTCTCATTTTCTGCAAATAAATGCTCTAAATGACAATATTTTTATTTGGAATTCGGGAGAAATGTTGTCTGTAGTTTATAGAATAAAACAACAATGTTCCTTTTACTCAAACACAAACCTATAAATAGCATTATCCATCTATATTAAATTTATACATTTTAAATTTGTATTTCTTTTTATTTATTATTATTATTATTATTATTATTATTATTATTTGTCCTATTTTTAATTTCTTACCTGTTTTTTAATCCCTTTTATTCTATAAATGCTGAGGGTTACCCTAAATGTACTTCCGAGTTTGATTGATTGATTGAGTGATTAACCTGTGCAAAAGAGGGAACTCTTGCTCTTCTTTTCCTGGTGCGGTCCTGATGAGAGCCAGTTTGATCATCATAGCTTTTTTGCTGGTCTTTGCGCTTGTGGATACTTTAAGCTTAAAGTTCTCAAAATGTTTTTTATTGACTTTTTTCTTTATTTAGTTGAGTAGTTGTTGCTTCTCATAATCTGGATTAGAACATTCGTCAGATATTCACTATTCACTGTATACCTGTAACTCTACCTCTTCACTACTAATTAACATTAAGAGGCAAGAAATTCAACTAAATAACTCTTGTAAAGTTCAGCACAGCTGAGTAATGAATGTGAATACTTTTAACACCAACAAATTGTGCTCTCTCTGACTCTGGCTGCTGATGCTGAAGCAGCTGAGCCTCTCAGAGCCCTGTGCAAAGTTTTACTCCCATAAAAATTGGAATAAAAAGCTTCTTGTCTAGTCAGTAAATGTTTATCTGAAATCTGAAATTCATGAAAAACCCGCACCTGCAGGGCAGGACTAATCCCCTGGCATGGATGTGGTTCAGACTGACATATGAGCTTGGCTGAAAAACTCTGACAGAGTCCTGGAGGACTCTCTACCTGCAGGAGTGTAAACAAACCCGGCAGTTAGCATCTGCTCCGGCTAATCCTGCCTCTCTCCGCCAGAGCCGAGGCTGAGGCGAGTCGCGGCAGCGTGAAGCCTCCGCTAACACAACCGACCACAGCCGTGCAAAACCCGCTCTGTGAACGAGCCACGCTGAACACACACACTCTGTCCATTTCCACACAATGAGCCGACACCGCTACGCTAACGCCCAGCCTCTGACCCGGCGCAGGCTAACCGATTCGTGCCAAACAGACTGTTCTGCATATATTTGCTGCCCGGCTGAACCGCAGCCGTGAAATGAAGCTGTACTGAAACTGCTGAGCTTTTCCTGACAGCGGCTATAAAAGAATAATGCAGCTATAATAAAGCCTGTAAGTGTTTTATCAATATCAATATCAATATATACATTTAGAATATCAATATCTAAACTCATCAGAGCTGCAGCATAATAATAATCAGCAGAATGCAGGGTCAAATATTACAATATTGGCACTAAATACAGTGGTGTGGAAAAGTATTTGCCCGATTTCTTTTTTTTTGCTGATTTTTTTTTTTAGATTATCAAAAAAACATAATAATAAAATCAGACAAAGATAACCTGAGTAAATATAAAAAGGACTTTTTAAATGATAATTAAATTTTTTAAAGGAAAAAAAAATCTAAGTCTTTGCCCCTAAACCCCATAACGTGATTGTGCAACACTTGGTGGCAACAACTGCAATAAAGCTTTTACTTTTCTTTACAGAATTGTTTTAATTCAGTCACACTGGAGGATTTTCCAGCATGAACATCCTGTTTAAGGATCATCCACAGCATCTCAATCAGATTTAGACTAGGCCACTCCAAAACCTACATTTAGTTTTTCTTGTAAGTCATTTAGACGTGGACTTTTTGTTTGTGTGCTTCGGGTCATTGTCCTGATGCAGAACCCAAGTTACACCTGAGCTTGAGGTCACAAATCTCAAGAGAGGCAACTCGGTTCTGATACATCAGCTCACAGATGCAGCATTGTGCTGATCCACATCACCCTAGTAGTGATGAGAGAAAAGAGTGCCATCTACTGTACCCACCCAGAGAGAGAAAGGCTAATTTTGTGCTCTCTCAGGACTCCGGCAGCTAAAGGCAAGCTGCATGACTGGGATCCTGATCATAGTGGCAGCACTTTAGACCGCTGGACCACTCGGTGCCCCATCTCACTCACATTTACCGAGTTTTTAGTCCCACCTTAAATAAGGCAGCAGTTCCATTTACAGTTAAAGAAAATCAATCCTAACATGTTTTAATAAAATATTTCAAGCTTTTTTCATACCCTATACCAGGGGTCAGCAATTAAGTTTGGCCACGGGCCAGATATTTTTCAAGCCATTACGTGGTAGGCCACAAAAAAAAAATAAAAAATCAGTTTGGAAAATGTAGTGTAATGGGATGGAGCGCTACAGACTTGTAGCTCTCCAGCCCAGATGGTTGTTGAACCCAATTGCAGAACAGTTGATCTCAAAGCAGGTAAACCCAAGAAGAAAAAAATTAATAAACACACCGTTCCTCACACAGGATCGAACCCGTGTCATCAGGGACGCGGCCCAATACACTACCGCTGCCCCGGCTAGTGATTTGGGACACGGTCGGGAAAAAACGCCCTTATAAGGAGATAGGGAGCCCAAGTTTGTTAATCAGTTTGACCATCTCGATCTGAAATCTTTTATATTGTTTAAATGTACTTAAGCATTAAAAAGTATAACGCCATGTATAATTACAGCATTATTTACACATTTTTAATAATTTGAATGAGCCTCTTTGTAAATTTCATTTCTTCATTCGAACTGTTTAGTGAACTGATTTTAATTGATTGATATTAATAAGAATTAGTACTGAATGTGCTTTTTTTAATAGGTAAATACAACCAAATAAACACATCCAGGGCTCATTTCTGGAATTAGCATTACATGCTTGACTTCTAATTACGTACATGACATTTTCTCATGTATGCTGAGGTTAATGTAATTTATGGAACTGTGTTACAGTATAGAGCGCCTATGGTCAGTTGACATATACCGACATATAAGAAATAAAAAAAAAAGGTAGGTCAAGCTTCACACTGAGTCAGTAGAGAGGTGAGGTGTACGTGTAGTTGTGTGTGTGTGTGTATGTATAGGTGTGTGTGTGTGTGTGTGTGTGTGGCGGGTTCTCCTCCACAGGGCTGCTGGTATACAGCTCCTCATTACTGAACACTGCACTGCACACAGTCTACCCCACACCCGGCACTACCGCCTGTCTCACTGCAGCTGCTGGAGTAGAGCTGTCACTCTCAGTATCAGTGAGGAACCGCACACAGGAACCACTCTTACTGGACATACTGCTTTAATAATGACAAGAGGGCATACCCTACAACAACTAAATATAATAGTCTCGGATTTTGCTATTTATAGGTTTATGTTTGAGTAAAATGAACATTGTTGTTTTATTCTATAAACTACAGACAACATTTCTCCCAAATTCCAAATAAACATATTGTCAATTAGAGCATTTATTTACAGAAAATGAGAAATGACTGAAATAACAAAAAAGATGCAGAGCTTTCAGACCTCAAGTAATGCAAAGAAAACAAGTTCATATTCATAAAGTTCACTATTTTGCGGAATAACCCTGGTTTTAATCACAGTTTTCATGCATCTTGGCATCATCTTCTCCTCCACCAGTCTTACACACTGCTTTTGAATAATTTTATGCTGCTTTACTCCTGGTGCAAAAATTCAAGCAGTTCAGTTTGGTGGTTTGATGGCTTGTGTTCATTTATCTTCCTCTTGATTATATTCCAGAGGTTTGTAATTTGGTAAAATCAAAGAAACTCATCATCATTAAGTGGTCTCTTTTTTCCAGACCTACAAACTTTAATAAAAAAAAAAAATATTTATAATTATTTTCTTAGACAATCATTCTAGGGAGGTATCTCCTTGGAAAATAAGTACAAGTAAAACTACATAAAGTATCCTAGAATTTCCAGCCTGTGTGAGCGTTTCATATAGTATACTTGTAATTAATTTTTAGTTTAATATAGTTAAAATGTACTGCAAAATACGACTATGGGCCTAAATGTTAAGGTCTCTTCACTAGTAGGAAGTTTTACCACTAATATAGTAATTAGCCCTAATGCAGCCCTAAAGTAAATATACACTTTGCTGTGATTCTCAAACACTTCCACACAATGTTAAAATAATGTCAGAAAAGACCTGAAAAAAGTCTTTAAATCTATTACTAAAGGTGTCTGTCCGCTAAAATCCATTTTTATTGTTCTTTGTAAAATACAATTGGTCTCTCTGAGTTGTATATGCATGCTGGATTTCTACTTTCTGGACCTGGACTACTCACCTCTGTGTGTAACTATAGGTTTAAATAGGATCTCCGGTGGATTTTGTGTTTTACAGAGACTCTAAGACTGGGTCAGTGGCTGAACTGCACTTAGCAGGGCATTATTACACATGTTGTAAAAGAACTTATGATATTACAAAGACTGTTATTAGTATAAAAATGTCTTTATTTTAAAACATTTCTAACTGTTGTCCATCTCACTGAAGGTGATATGTTTGCATATACAGTACAGGCCAAAAGTTTGGACACACCTTCTCTTTTACAATGCCTTTTCTTTATTTTCATGACTAATTACATTGTAGATTCTCACTGAAGGCATCAAAACTATGAATGAACACATGTGGAGTTTTATGTGTTTAACAAAAAATGAGCTGAACCTCCACAGTCACCGGACCTGAACCCAATCCAGATGGTTTGGGGTGAGCTGGAGCACAGAGTGAAGAAGGCAAAGGGGCAACAAGTGCTAATAAACACCTCTGGGAACTCCTTCCTTCCTTCAAGACTGTTGGAGAACTTTTCATTTCAGGTGGCCACCTCTTGAAGCTCATTAAGAGAATGATGCCAAGAGTGTGCAAAGCAGTAATCAGAGCAAAGGGGGGATATTTTGAAGAAAATAGAATATAAAACATGTTTTCAGTGATTTCACCTTTTTTTTGTTAAGTACTTAAAACTCCACATTTGTTCATTCATAGTTTTAATGCTTCAGTGAGAATCTACGATGTAAATAGTCATGAAAATAAAGAAAACACATTAAAAAGGAAGGTGTGTCCAAACGTTTGGCCTGTACTGTATGAATATTCATGACTAAGAGCCGAAATCCTATCAAACTTTCCTGCCCACTCCTCCACTGGACTAAAGCAAAGTTTTACCGGATCACCGGAGCACTTTTTTTCACAAACAACAGCTCACATGCCATTCATTCATACTAGAGACACAACTAGACATTTTAAAATAAATGAAAAAAAAAACAATAGAATGACACCTTTAACTTTTAATCTACACAGTAATTCCTGTGTCAAGCCTATAACATCCTTATGAAGCTGAGAATACTGACAAATAGGCTAGACCATCACCAGGTCTGGGTTCTGGCTAATGGATCACACCAGATTATACTATTTTTTTTTTTACTTCCCATATTTAATCCAGTGATTTCTCCAGTGTAAATCCTGTTGATACAGATGTTAAAGTATCAGATTAAAGCACCCCTGTAGACATATGAACATTATTACAGCTGCACTTCAAATATGAGATTATGAATCCTCAGACTGCTGAACACTGCTGGCCTTAATGGATCTCGCTCAAAGCAGGAAAAAAAAAATCAGCTGGTGTCTAATTTCATTTGATCCCCCCAGACCCTCCTTCTCCACTCAATATAGTAATTTGCATGGCTAATGACTTTGGCAAGTATTAAAAAAAATGGCTATTAATATCCATATTAGAGAGGAGCCAAAGTTACAGAGAGAGGAAAAAAGTTGAAATGAGAAGGAAATTGAGTGTAATTAGGCAGGACTTCGCCCTTCTTCACGCAAACCCAAAACATGCCGAGAATAGACGTTCAGCGGGTCATTACGGGGATTGACTGCGGGGGCGACAGCGGGGAAGACCGCTCTGAGAAGCCATATATATCCCAGAGTCAAGAGGAGAACCAGGGAGCGGCGACAGAGCAAGAAAACCAGTGAGAACGACCAGTGTGACGAGCTGATGAGACACTGAGGAGTGATTGATGACACTAATCAAGATATTAGTTCCTGTCCCATGACATTTGGCATATACAGTACCACCAGTCAACAGATTGGACACACCCTACGAAAGTCATCCAAAGTAGCACCTCTTGCTTAGATTAGAAAGTTTTGCAAATCTCTGCTGTATTTTCTCAGTCAGCTTTATGAGGTAGAGTCACCTGGAATTCAGGCTTTCAGTTAACAGCTGTGCTGAACTCATCAAGAGTTAATTACTTGAATTTCTTGTCTCTTAATAAAGTGTTTGAGAGCATCAGTTAAAGTAAAGTAGTGAAGAGGTAGAGTTACAGGTATACAGTGAATAGTGAATATTTGAGTAATGTTCTAATCCAGATTATGAGAAGCAACAACTACTCAACTAAATAAATGAAAACTTTAAAAGTATTCTCAAGTTCAGTCGCAAAATTCATCAAAAATGTTCTGATGAAACTGGCACTCATCAGGACCGCCTCAGAAAAAGAAGACAGCCTGCCTCAACTTTCTTTTTGCAGCATTGAGCTAACACTTTTATCCAAAGTGATTTACAAGATGATTCATATTACAGAGGTGGCTCAATGTAGTGTTAGGAGTCTTGCCCAAAAACTTCTATTGGTGTAACGCAGCATTCAGTCACCCAGATTGGGAGTTGAACCCTAGTCTCACACATGATGTGGTAGCTCTCAAACAGGCAGTGGTGTTATCCACTGCACCACCAACCACTTCCTGTACTTGTTCTTAAAGCCCCAAACAAACTGCAATCATGTTTTAGTTAATCTAGACTGAGACCATCTCTTCTCTTCTGACCAGTGGCATCCATATATGGTGGTGAATGCAACATACCTAAATGAAACGATGAAATGATACAATAAACAGGTGCATCTTAAAAAATGTGAATATCATTGTAAAGTTACTTTAATTCAGTAATTCAGTTCAAAACGTGAAACTCATATATTATAAATGTATTACACAAATTAATGATGATAATTATAGCTCACAGCCAATAAAAAAACCCAAAAAATGACATCAGATGACATGTCTCTCCAAACCATCATTGATCATCAGTAAATTTTACATTTAATTTGTAAATCAAGAGATCAGAGTCTGGAGGAAGAGTGGAGAGACACACAGTCCAAACTGCTTGAGGTCTAGTGTGAAGTTTCCACCAATCAGTGATGGTTTGGAGAGACGTGTCATCTGCTGGTGTTGATCCACTGTGTTTTATTATCAAGTCTAAAGTCAGTGCAGTTTTGTTTTCCAACAAAATCTTACAGCACTTCATGCTTCCCTCTGCTACTGACAACTTTTATGGAGATGCGGATTTCATTTTCCAGCAGTATTTGGCACGCTGCCCACACTGCCAAAAGTATCAACAGGTCTTATTTAATATTAATATTTTCTGAGACACTGACTCATTTTTTCACATTTTAAACTGAATTACTGAAATAAAGTAACCTTTCAATGATATTCTGATTTTTTGAGAAAGGAATTTTTGCACCTGTATACACAATATATATCCCCAAAAATCAAACATACTATCAGATAGAATTGCTTGTTGGAAATGGAAGGCTTATATATCCCAGTGCTGTGAAGAAAATCATGCGGCGGTGACAGAGCAGAGCGAGCGGAAAAAGTGAGCACAGTGTGACGTGCTAATGAGACACCGAGGAGTGATTGATGATGACCTGAATCCAGCGTGACTTATTGCAGATAATGCACTCCCCTCTAAAAGCACCCGGTGGCATTTGACGAGAGTGAAGGGAGAGGAGCAGTCTGACAAATACAAATATTTCTGAAGAGGAAGAAGACGAAGTCACCTCTGAAGCTCCTGACGACTCTTTCTGCAAACAGCGTTAATCAATCGTAAGCAAGCTGCCGCGAAAAAACCCCTCGACACACAATGCGTGACTCGCGCCTCTCATACAGCTCATACAGAAATATATATCAGTCTGCTGCATAATAGCTGAAATATGACAGCATTCAAACAGCTTTACATGTTAATTTCGTATCCCGCGCGTTCTGCTGAGCGCCCAGCTTATTTATAAGCCTCCACTCGCAATCCAGAGTAACAGCACTAACTGCTGGAGAGCAGCCAGACCCTGAAGGTGTCATCATAACGGGGGTATGTCACACTCGCGCTCTCTCTCTCCAGCAGCAGTAATGTGGAGGAGATCTGGGCTCTGTGCTGTGATGTGGTTTGACAGCTCGGGCTGGTCAGATTTTGGGCAGTGTTACACTGACACACTGAACTCCTTTCACATCACAATCTGCCACCGTCCAAACTCTCCCTGAGTTTTGGCCCAGAAAAGACGGGAGGCTTGTGTCTGGATGGTGTTGATGGTACCAGGCTTTTTATTAGCATGATACAGATTTAACCTGCATTTGTGGATTGTATTGCATATTGCAGGGGTGTCCAAACTACGACCCGCAGGCCATTTTAAGCCTTCCTTCCTTTGTTGGAGTGGCTCGCAAGGTATTTTAGAAATAAAATGAAAGTTTAATTTTAACCGCTATTAAGCAGGTTTGGCGTATTTCTAGCCAACGGTACATGTTTTGGTGTGGGCTGTGGAGGGTTTTCAACGTTACCGTTGGCTATACTTACACCCATAATAATGGTACAACATCAACATCTAAACAGCGCCCTCTAGCGTCCAGGAGCTTATTTTCGGTGTGGTAAATGTATTTGCTTTTCCTTAATGCAGTGTTTCTAAAATGCTGCATTTACTTAATGTAGCTGCATTATCATCTTTTTGTTTGCTGCATTTTTGTAGTTGCGAGTTCAGAGGAAAGTGTGTTTAATGCTTAATTTGTCAGGAATCATTAGCCGTAATGAAGGAGCATAATATAAAGAGACATTACGAAATGAAACATCAATATGAAAAATCTTAGTTTACACAAAAAAAAAAAGTTTCAACACCCCCGGCACATAGTGTTCACAAACTTTTGTTTCTGAGCCCATGCAGTGATGTCCAGTACAGAATCAGAAATGCCTGTTTTTAATGCAGTGGCATCATACAGCATATTGACCATCAGCCTTGTCCCTTGTATATAGAGACTTCTCCAGATTCTCTAAACCTTCTGATGGAAATATATACAGTAGAGAGTAAAATATCTGCACTAGTTGGGTGATGTAAATGCCTCCCGATAGCACTAGAGTGTTCCGGTAACCTAGAGCACTATCAGCTAGCGGTTTGTCCCACGTAGCTTGTTTTACCACTGTAAACACGTAGACTACAGTTCAATAAACTCTCCTCTGAATGTCGAAAGAGCTAGCGCTGCTGCTAGGTTAGCGTCTAATGCTAATGCTGCTGCATCCAGCTTTAGCGCTGGAGAAACTTTACTGAAAACTGACCCTTATAATGCTGTACTTCAGTGAAGTGGCTTTACTGCTCCTTAATACCTGACTGGTACAATTCATACATAAAGCACTCTGTCGATTTTGGGGACAATGTAAGGATTTTAAGTGCCCCTTATAGCCCAGAAAATACAGTATAATGTTCTCTGTTAGCTGTGTGTCATCAAGCTCTAAATGAGTTAACGTTTTTTCACATTCAACCTCTGATATGTCTTCTATGTTCTATTATTAATAAAATATGAGTTAATAAGATTTTTTAGACATTTTTGGAGTAACTGTGGGAGAGCAGCCAGACCCTGAAGGTGTCAGGAAAACAGGGCTACGTCACCCAGCAGCAGAAAAGTGGAGCGGGGCGAGCAAGAGGAGATCTCAGCTCTGTGCTGTGATGTGGTTTGACAGCTTGGGCTGGTCAGATTATGGGCCGTGTTACACTGACACACTGAACTCATCTCTGATCACACAGTGCTTAAGTACTAAAATACTGTATCTGTATCTACTGGAGTATTATTTATAATTCACTACTGTACTTAAGTACTAAAATGCTGTATCTGTATCTACTGGAGTATTATGTATACTTCACTACTGTACTTAAGTACTAAAATACTGTATCTGTATCTACTGGAGTATTATTTATAATTCACTACTGTACTTAAGTACTAAAATGTTGTATCTGTATCTTCACTACTGAACTTAAGTACTAAACAAGTATTAAGTAATTAAGTACTTAACAGTGTAACTATTGGTGAAGTATGCATTGTTACAGATTAATTACGGTACAGTAATTCACAAGTAATGACACTTATTACAGGGATGGTTAATGTGCAACTCAACACAAGTCTTTATAACTGAATAAAATGCCTGGAATGCCAATGGAATTTACATAAAGACAGATTTCTATGAAATTCTGTACTGAAAGACCTTGACTGACACATAATTCATTATTATTACTCCTCTCCTCTCTGCTTTACCACCCAATTACTCCATGCAGACAGCATTCAGACGTCTGTCTCCGCCCACATTGCACCTATAGAACACTATAAGACACTTTATACAGAGAGACGGCATTAGTCACACTCGTCACTGAACCCAACCAGCGGTACAAAAGTACCAGCAACACACTGTATACTATTCCATAAACCCAAATACACACACACACACACACTACACCACCACTAAGACACACACAATGTATACTCTCCAATAAACCGGACAACATAAATATACATCTTCATACAGCTAAACTGCCACACCCACACTGCAATCTACTGAAAATAAAGAGATCACTTCAGTTTCTGAATTAGTTTCTCTGATTTTGCTATTTATAGGTTTATGTTTGAGTAAAACAAACATTGTTGTTTTATTCTATAAACATACAGACAACATTTCTCCCAAATTCCAAATAAAGAAATGGTCATTTAGAGCATTTATTTGCAGAAAAATGAGAAATGGCTGAAATTACAAAAAAGATGCAGAGCTTTCAGACCTCAAATAATGCAAGGAAAACAAGTTCATATTCATAAAGTGTTTTTTTATTCACAGTCTTCAAGCATCTTGGCATGTTCTCCTCCACCAGTCTTACACACTGCTTTTGGATAAGTTTATGCCACTATTTAACCAAAAATTCAAGCTGTTCAGCTTGGTTTGATGGCTTGTGATCATCCATCTTCCATCTTATATATATATATATATCTTCATATGGCTACACTGCCACACACACACACACACACACACACACACACTGGCGCCTGCACTCAGCAGGGCTGATAATGGTACTCAGTCAGCAGTGCCCTCACACTGTGAGCTGTGCCACTCCAGAGGAAATACCTGTGTCTTCTTGTGTTGCCATGGCAGCAGCCTCAGCTCTCCAAACAGGCTGGTGATCAGTGGAGAGCAGGGTCTCTCTCTCTCTCTCTTTCTCTCTCTCTCTCTCTCTCTCTCTCTCTCTCTCTTTCTCTCTCTCTCTCTCTCTCTCTCTCTCTCTGCCTCAACCAAACATCTACAATCATCTACAACCTACAAATACCAAACGTCTGTCCACATCTTATTCCTGCTTTCGGCCCAGAAATGTCATTTTTACCAACATTCCTAGGCCAGTGACATAAAAATAATATAATAGCATTTTAATGCTATAATATACATTTTAAAAAGCAATAAATATTATAATACTAAAATATTGTATACTATATTGTAAATATTGTACTGTTTTTAATATCAGACAAAGATAACTCGAGCAAATATATAAATCCGTTTACATCCAGGAGGTCCCTAAAGAACCCAGAACAACATTTAAAGAACTGCAGGATCTCACTCGCCTCAGTTAAGGTCAGTGTAAATGATTATAAGAAAGATAATAAGAAAGAGACTGGGTGAAAATGGTATGATGGGAGAGTTTAAAGATAAAAAACACAACGACCCGTCTCGCATTTACCAACTAACATCCTGATGATCCCCAGAACTTTGAGAAAATATGATGTGGGCTGACCAGGTGAAAGTGGAACTCCTGTTATGTATCTGGCATAAAACACATAGTTTCAGGAAAAAGAACATCACATTGAACTTAAAACATGGTGGTGGTAGTGTGATAGTCTGGGTCTGATCTGCTGCTTCAGGGTCTGGACTTTTTGCTGTAATAGATTGATAGATAGAACCATAAATTCTGCTTTCTACCAACAATTCCTAAAGGAGAATTTCTGGCCATCTGTTCGTGACCTCAGGCTCAGGCATACTTGGGTTCTGCAGCAGGACAATGACCCAAAGCACACCAGCCTTAGTCTGATTGAGAAGATGTGGATGATCTTAAACAGGGCATTCATGCTGGAAAATCCTCCAATGTGTCTGAATTAAAAAAATTCTGTAAAGAAGAGGGAAACAAAATTCATCCACAGAGATGTAACAGACTCACTGCCACGTATCAGTAAAGCTTGATTGCAGTTGTTGCCGCAAAGGGTGACAAAACCAAGTTATTAGATTTAGGGGCAAATCCTTTTTTCCACACAGGGATAGACTGGTTTGGATAGGATTGGTTTTCTTCCTTAATACATAATAATAAGTGATTTTTATATTTGGTCAAGATATATTTATATATTTTATTTTATCTGAAAAATGCCAGTATGGGGGCAAATATTTTTTTATATAGGGTCAGATTGGTGTGGAAAGATTTTTTTCTCTTTATATAAATACAATTATTTAAAAACTGCTTTTTATATTTTCTCTTTCTTAGATTTAAAAATGTGCAAGTGCAAGAGTTGGAATTAACAGACAATATAATTAATAAGTTGAGTTGATAATTAATGAGCTGTTGCAGTTCCTCTCTAAAATATATATATATATATATATATTTTAATCTATATCTAGTTAAAAACTTTAAAACATTGTTCTATAACTTTATAAAAAACATCTAGTGCTTTATTCATTGTATAATTTTGATAAGAAATGCTAACTTTATCGAGTTATTGTTCAGACACGTGCTCCGCACATGCGAACCGTGTTACATAACTTATGCTTTTAATAGTAAAATGTGAATTAAGCTTATTTCTTTTTATTTTATTTATTTTTTACAACCTCAGTGTGTTATACCTGCAGAAGTACACTGCAAGTAGGGGTGGGCAATATTATATCGTATGCAATATATCGTGACACAGAAATATCATGATATTAAAAATCCATATCGTGATAATAGGGCTGTTCTGTCTTAAAAGTAGTCTAATTTTCACTGTGAAGCTTTAGGTGTATTTATTGTATAATTGTTTTAGTTTGCAGTTTATATGCATGCACTAAATATTCTGCAATATTATTTGCTGCATTATATTATTTTATGCTATATTATTTATTTTGCCACATTATGATTATTCTGTTACACTATTATACTATATTCCTGAAATGAATGAATTATTTTTCTGTTTTCCTATATCACCAAGTATATCGTTATCGCAAAAATACCCTGAAATATCGTGATATTATTTTACAGCCATATCGCCCACCCCTAATTGCAAGATCTGAAGATTTATTTGGCTGTAAAATCTGTTTTAGAATAAACAGAGTGGAACGCAGTCCTGGTTGTTACAGTGGTCGTTACACAAGCAATCTATGAACACTTTATTTAAAAGTGATAGATTTATTTCCGAGTATAAATAAGCTGTTAGTGTGAGTTTTTGAGTAACAGTTCTGAGCTGCATCCAGCTGTATTTTTATTTATTTTTGCTTTGTTTTCTGGCTTAAAAACAATAGATCTCTCCGGGTGTTACCGACCCGCCTCCCTGTGATTGGGTCCCTGCCTGTGAGAGTAAGATTAACCCCAATAAAGCCAGTGTGTGATTGCATCCTGCCACATCTCCTCCCCTCTGTCACGCTTCCACTCCAGCCCTACCTGACTCCCCACTCTCAGCTCTGGAGTCTCCTGATAGAATGATAAGCATGTTAGTGCAGGGCTAACGTTCCTGACTGAGCCGTTCAATAGCAGCCTTAAATAGATCAGCTGCTGATTTCCCCCGAGATCTGAGATCCAATAATTCCAGATAGAGGGCAAGAGCTACATGTCTGCTTTTATCTTAGTTTAAAAGATAAATAAATAGCTACACGCTACAGCTGTCCCGTCACTTTCTGAACCATTAACACGTCTGAAGAAAAAGTGAGAAATTACGTGATCAATTATTTACACCAACACTGTGAAATAAGATCACTTCTCAAAGGCCTGAAGACTGAACAGGTAATGCCAAACTGAATAAATTATTCATTTATAGTTTTAGATGTAGATGCAATAGCATGATACCATGCAGATACCATGCAGTTAATGCATGCATGCAAGTATTTAAACAGTGACACACATTTGTCTCTGCTGATAATATGCCAAATTTCCCAGGACCCCCGTTCAAAAAAAGTATATTAGGTAACACTTCCTATGAACGCTGTATTCATAATGCATAATATGCATAAAAGTGACACAGAAATATCATGATATTAAAAGTCCATATCGTGATAATAGGGCTGTTCTGTCTTTAAAGTAGTCTATTATTTACTGTAAAGCTTTAGGTGTATTTATTGTATAATTGTTTTAGTTTGCAGTTTATATGCATGCACTAAATATTCTGCAATATTATTTGCTGCATTATATTATTTTATGCTATTGTCAGGTTAGCAGCAGCAGGGAGGACACGAGGCAGACGTAAACGCAGGTAATATATTTATTTACATAGACAATAAACAGAAACTAAACTCAAGACAAGATACAGGAAGAGAAAGGACTACTGGAACTAACATAAATAAACTACAAAACAGAAAAAAAAGAAACAGCAACCTGACGGCGTGAAACACACACACACACAAGACCAGACAACCACATGCTCAAACACACAGGCTTAAATACACACAAGGGGAATGGGAAACACCTGGGAACACTGATGAAGGGGCGGAGCTACAAATAGAAACAGGTGGGAGCACTAAAGACATGGGCGGAGACAAGGGGAGAGTTTGAATACAAACAAAAGAAGGGAAGAACATGGAGGCTGAAGGGGACAGGACAAGGACGTGACAGCTATATTATTTATTTTGCTACATTATGATTATGCTGTTATACTATTATACTATATTCCTGAAATGAATTAATTATTTTAGTTTTACTATATCGGCAAGTATATCGTTATCGCAAAAATACCCTGAAATATCGTGATATTATTTTAGAGCCAAATCGCCCACCCCTACTGTATAATACCTTATAATGACTGTAATAAGCCTGTATAATAACTCATAAGTACTTCCAGCGTCATTCATAACACATTATAAACTACAAGTATAAGGTTTTATAAAGAAAGGGCTTCCAATAGGTACTGCATACATTTTTTCTTACTATGTAAAACGTCGATAATGGCGCTACTTTTTTTTTTTTTTTACAATTTAAGTACCGTAATGGCATAAGAATCCCATTATAGTTTCTGAATAAACATAATAATTCTAAAAGAAAGATGATCTTTCAGGTGTAACAAAACTACACAACTCACACGGTTCAAACCGCTGATCTGCACTGAGAATTTCCCGCAATATTCTAGACAATTAGGCAGTGAAATATGAGAGGAAATGTGCATAATTCCTGTATTGTCGGGAGCCTGATGCAGAATGGGTGACAAAATGCATAATTCATAGCTGAATTATTTTGACTGCTGAGCTGTAAAATTGCTGTTCAGGCAGGTAGAGTTTACTGTAGATGTCGGCGGTGATTTATTATTTTTTTGCGAGCGGCGGTGCTTAGCGGCGTGACCGTGCGAATATATCAGCAGAACAGAGACACGCGTACACGCGTACACAAGACAAGCCAGCAATATTCTAATCCTTTATATTAAAAGTTAATCAGTGTCAGCGCGGCCCGTCGGGTTCGGCGGCGGAGTGCGTGCCGCGGGAACACAGGCGGGAACACAGTCTGAGACACTTGGTTTGTAGGAAAAGTAGGAAAGTCTGCCTCTACCTTAGGTAGGTCTCTGATACACATACTGTGGCTGCAAATTTGATACAAAGGCAAACAAACAGCTCTGGAAAAAATCTGTTCAGTTTCTGATTTTACTATTTATAGGTTTATGTTTGAGTAAAATGAACATTGTTGTTTTATTCTAAAAACTACAGACAACAGAAAATGAGAAATGGCTAAAATAACTAAAAAGATGCAGAGCTTTCAGACCTCAAATAATGCAAAGAAAACAAGTTCATATTCATAAAGAGTTCAGAAATCAATATTTGGTGGATTAATCCTGGTTTTTAATCACAGTTTTCATGCATCTTGGCATCATGTTCTCCTCCTCCACCAGTCTTACACACTGCTTTTGGATAACTTTATGCTGCTTTACTCCTGGTGTAAAAAATTCAAGCAATTCAGCTTGGTTTGATGGCTTGTGTTTAACTCCTCTATATCTCAAACTCGTATATTTTTATAATGTGTAAAACTAACACAGCTAGTGGAGGAAGTAAAGACTTTTAAGCTCACTAAACAGATTTCTCTTTCAAGAGTGCTTCTTTCAGGCTATTCAGTGAGTAACTATTAGCACAGCAAAACAGTAAAGCCAACAAACACCTCTAACCACACATAACAACCATCAAAAGTACAGCAGAACTTTACGCACATTACTAGCCTCCTCTGCTCCGTTCAGCATATTTGTATACTGTATAAAATTAACGCACACCTAGTGGATAAAACCAGCTATACTATGTTTAACTGCAATAGAAACACAAAACTCAATATTTGAAAGTAATTACATCCCTCACGTGCTGACTTTCCACAAACAGTAGCTACAGATCCCTCCCTCAGACAAAGTCTGCAGGCTAATCCTGCTGTGTACTGCCTGAGGGTCTCAACCAGCAGACCAAAATGGCTTCAGTTTCTTCAACTGATCTAGTGGGTGAGGCTCTGGTGGGGGTTGATGGGCGAGGGGTGGAGCCAAGGTTAATCTATGCAGGTTTCCTTATTGTGACATGAGAATAAGAGAAGAGAAGCACATGATTCATGACACCAAACTCTTTCAGCTGATTTTGTTGTTCTTACTTTTATTTTATCATTTGTTAATCTATTGTTCTATATTTTATTTTAATATAAGTGTCTTATTTACTACTATTTTTTTTAATTGTTACTTTTTAATTGTTTTATATTACTTTCACATTTTGCTGTTTTTTTTTTCTTACATTTAGCTGTTTTATTTAATGGTATTGTGAAGCACTTTGAGCTGCATTGTTATGTATGACAGATGCTATATAAATGAAGCTTAAATTAAAAAGCATGCAAAAAGTGACTTTTGCATAATATGACCCTTTTAATGACCCATTCTTGTTCTTTTTTTCTCAGTCTAACTAATCAACAAAAAATAAATTATGCATGCATAAAACAACTATTATTTCTGTCATTCCAATTATTACAGGTGTTTTTGCAGGTGTAGTGAAAGTAAAGGAAGCGAGGGATAGAGTGATAGAGCGATGGAGGTGAAATGCTGAATTTTGGTAAAAAAGCACAAAGGTTGCCAGTGTAACTGGGCGTTTTCTGCACTGTAGAAGTGTGCTGAGAGATTTCCGGGTCCGGGTGGATCCGGCTGCACCGGGAGATAAACGCTGCCGGAGTGGCCGGGCTGCATTAGGGCCTGATGACGGAGAGAGCTGTGAGTGACAGGTCTGACATTTGAGTAGCGAGTGAAGTAAACAGGACGTTTAGAGGGAATAAACATGCAGCAGCGGGCAGGGGCCGAGACGCTCACCACGGCGACGCTCTCACCACGGCGACGCGGTACCCCCTCGCCACCACCCGGCCTATCAGGGTTCATTAAGTAGGAGGTGAGGCCATGTAAATTCATGAGCACTGCAATCCCTGCTGGATGATCACGTGGAGAAATGCGGAGCGGGGTAATGCTGATTAGAGCCGAGCGTCTCCTTTCGCGCACTCCTCCGCTCTCACTCTCCGCACTCTCTCGCCGCTCTCTCTGTACGATTTCTCTCTTTCTTCACTAAAGACTCTCTTTTTAATAGATTCCCTGGAAAGGTGTGATTACACGGCGAGTGCGGGGAGGCTCCTCCGGTGTTGACACTGGTTGACACTGTTGACAGACTGTGCTGCTACCTGTTTTTACACTCTCGCGCTCTTCACCGACGCCGTGGCGACCGTCGCCGTCGCCGCACTACTGTCGCCTCGGCTCGCTGAAGATGAGTCACGCTATGATGTGACGGGAGAAATGACAGAATCTAATTAACATCCTCTAAAGCCTCGCTACTCCCAGCACTGGGGTCCTCCACGCTGGAGATGTGTGGCACCAAATACACAAACACACACACACACACACACACACACACACACACACAGCCATCCCCCAGACTGCTGACATTTCAGCTCCACTGGAAACACAACACAATCAATCCTTATTGTAGCTCACAGTGAGCTTCCTCAAAGCCAGCACACTGTAAGCCTGTATAAATTAAAAAAAAAAATTGAGGAAACCGGTTGCCTTAAAAAAGTTAAGTAATGTGTAATGAAAACGTAAGTTAGCATAACTTAGAACATCAAGTTATTACAACTTAAGGGGAAGTTGATTTAACTTTTTTATGTTTGTTATACTGTAAGACCAGATAAGTTGAGTTTACTTAACTTTTTTAAGGCAGCCGGTTTGCTCAATTTTTTAAGTAATGGGGAATGAAAACTTAGCTTTTTTTTAGAGTTAGCATAAATTAAAACACCAAGTTATTACAACTAAATGGGAACTTCTACATTTATTTGTAAGGTAGCCCAGGGGGGAATCACTACACACTGATGGTGAGTGTTTAGTCAGAAACTGTTGGACACACCCAGTATGCAAATAGATTGTGACAGAAGCCAATGAAAAAGAAGCTGCCAATGGCAACAGACTAAACTCAGTTATTATAAGTTGGTTCAACTCAAAGGTCTCAGTTTGAATAGTACAGTATATGTGCTCACAAAAGTTCAGCTAACTCAAAATAGTTGAGTATTGTTTAGAAATATCCAATTTTATGTAAAACAGACCTAAATCATTTGAGTTTAAACAACATATGGGTTTACAGTTTAGGGTCTACACTGGATTTACTGTCTAGTAGGGCCGGAAATTTTGTGATGTAAATGTTTCCCGATATCTTCCAACCCTATATCCAGAGTACTGATCTTAATAGGCTTAAGCTTCACATCAAGCAGACTCAAGCAGGTGCGATTGGTTCACTGCAGGTGTGGAAGCTATCCGCTCCTGGTGCCAAGTGTGGGGTCAAGTGGTCGGTTCATTTTATAATGTGACTTATCCACTTATAGGACTGGAATGAGGGTACTGTAATAAGCTCAGCTTTGTGGAGTGAGTTCAGGTACTGACAGAAAAAAAAATCAATTTAAATGATTTAAAGTGACACACGAGCTAATGTTTCATTTACATTGCATTTCAATGTATTTATTTATTTATAAATGTATTTCAAAAATCACTAGTGATGCCCCAACACCAGAAGGTTGAAAACTAGCACATGCCTCCTCCGACACATGTGAAGTCAGACTCCGAGGGGAAAGAACGCCATCTACTGTACGCACCCAGAGAGAGCAAGGCTAATTGTACTCTCTCAGGGCTCTGGCAGCTAATGGCAAGATTTTATATAAATATAACACAGAGTGAAAATAACTTTATTGTATATTAACTATTTCAGTGAAATCACATTAAAATCTGCATTTCACTGTGCAGGAGCCTCACATTACAAAATGAACCAACCATGCGACCCCACACTTGGTACGAGGAGCAGATAGCTTTCACACCTGCAGTGAACCAACCGCACCAGAGTCTGCTTGAAGTGAACCCCAGCCTATTGATATCAGTACTCTCAACTGCCTCTCAGAGTCCAAAACACCTTTATATTTATCCAAATGTACCGATCCTGTAGAACAAACATGGGAATAGGTACAGGTACAGTTTATACCCCCCACAGGGGTTCTGTGGATGTTTGTTGGTGAGGAATTGAGTGAGATGGAAACAAGACAAAAAAAGTCAACAAGACAAAGCTATTGATTTAATCATCACATCACGCATCACCCATCATTTTATGGTTTCTAGGTAATTAGCCTGAGACCAGCAAAAAACGGAGAAGTAATCAATACAGAATTGATTAAACGGCCGACGCAGAACCCTGATAGTCAAGTGCTGCTAAAGAACATCCTGAAACAATCTCAATATTAACCACAGACTATTAAACATGCCTCAGCTTATTAACCCCTAGCAGTTATTACAGCCAATAACAGAATTATAGACAATTTTGATTTATATGATTATTATTTTTACTGATTTATCACTTATTTTAATGAAAGCACAGACTGCAAAACATTAACTGGTCTCATGTTTGTATTTGTAAGCAGAGGAGGACCTATTTTATTAATCGTAAATTAATATATCCTAAAATTTCTATTGAATAAGTGTTTTTTATGTATTTTTATAAGATTTCACCTGTGATGCAACATACAATATTGCACTGCACTCATAATATTAAAAATGTCCAATATTAGAAAAAAGGAATGATATTAGTTAGACAACCTATACATATAATTATTTTTTTTGCTTTTCTCTCAAGCAGCTAGAAAGTGTTTCAAAATAAATGTTAATTATTACTATTTTAAATGCACATAGTATAAAAACAATGCTAAAATGATAACTTGAAGCAGAAGTTTTACTGTCTTATAGCATAAACATTCATTATAGGACCTTATTTTATTTACCAGTATTGTGATTGATTCTGACACAATTTAAAGGAGCCAGAACTTTACATAAATGAAATTTATTCATTTAAATAAACACCAGAAACTCACAGTCACACTGATGTTTTTACTGACAGGTTGTCAATATCTGTCAACTAAGTACTGGCTGATTGCTTCTCTATTATTTATGACTTTAGACTTGATAAGAAAACACAGTGGATCAACACCAGCAGATGACAGACATGTCTCTCCAAACTGACCATCACTGATCATCAGTAAATTTTACATTTCATACAGAAATACAAGGGAGCAGAGTCTGGAGGAAGAGTGGAGAGACACACAGTCCAAACTGCTCGAGGTCTAGTGTGAAGTTTCCACCAATCAGTGATGGTTTGGAGAGACATGTCATCTGCTGGTGTTGATCCACTGTGTTTTATTATCAAGTCTAAAGTCAGAGCAGTTTTGTTTTCACACAAAATCTTACAGCACTTCATGCTTCCCTCTGCTACTGACAACTTTTATGGAGATGTGGATTTCATTTTCCAGCAGGACTGGGCACACAAAATGCAGAATCCACCGGCGATCCAGTTTAAACCTACCGTTACTGTAAACAGAGCTAGCTGTAAGCTCTTTAGCTTTTGAGACAGTGTCGGCTCTGCTACAGCCCGGGTTCAGCTCCGTCTGTGGGCGGTCCTGAGCCGAGGTGGGCGAGGCCATGAACTCACGAGTTGACGTAGACACACTAACATCAACTCGTATTTCTGAGGCTTTCCTTTTCTTAGCTACTGCAGACAAAGGAGGTTGAGGAACAGTTCCACGTGCAGCATGCATTTACAACCCTATTGCATTTACAACTCTATTTACAAAACTATTGTAAATCACAAAGGACAAGAAAAAGTGGATTTTATTGGAGGCCTTTAAATTGAAATTGCTTCTGACAACCATGTTTTACTACACTTTTTACACATTTTTCCTGAGGAATCCTGAGATCAGTATTCAGCAGTATTCGGCTGAGCTGACCCTGCTGGTAAAGGCTAATGTATTGGTTGGCTTCAGGGTTCCCGGCTTGGCATTCCTCTTCTCTCAGAGCCAGGCTGCCGCGGACACGCCCCCTCTGCCCTTCCACCGAGTGCCATTCCCTTCATGTTGCTAATTTCACCCCCATTAATTCGATTTTTAATTGGCGACCTTTGAGATCCGGGCGGCCGTGCGGAGACTCGGAGCGCTCTGCCTCTCTGAGCTTCTTCACAAAGACTTGAATACGACACTTCTGCCTCTTTTATCTCCCAAACTCAAACGCTGCCTCTGCCCCTCTCATTAGACCCGAGTCACCAGGCTGCTGCCGCCCGGCCTGAAGTGCTCACAGCTGTCGCGTCCTATTGTTTTCTGTGACTGCGTATGGCTCAGAGCAGCAGCGCTGAGGAGAAAGTGCTAAAGGAACGCTAATGAAATATTAACTCATCAGTACGGGTGCACTGAATATCTGGCAACCGAAAATTATTCGTCCAAAAATGGCACGAAAAGCACTTTCACTGTTCGGCAGAAGAAGTGAAATGACTGAATCATTTATGAAGAACAATGACTCGTTTATTTTATGTCATATTGCTAATGTTTGAATTTGAGTTTCCTTTGTTGCTTTACAAACTGTTTGTTTTTTATTTATTTATTTCAGATTCCATTTTTTCTCCCAATTTGGCTATCCAATTGTCCCACCCCTTTGTACATCTCGGTTCCGATACATCCGCTCACAGACGACTCGTGCCGCCCAGCTCCACCTTTAAGCGTGATGGTCAGAGAGCGCCATCTACCCACCCGGAGGGAGAAAGGCCAGCTGATGGCAGAGCTACATCAATGAAATTCAAACCAGGCTGCCTTTCAATGAATCCTTCATGAAATATGGAAGCCCACACTCAATAAAAAGAAAGAGTTTAGCTGTTTAAATCCTTTTATTCCAAGGCGGACATGTTTCGGCTCATGCCGTCCTCAACGTTCCAATGAATAAAATGTAATATTTGTATTAATCTGTGATTAAAATAGCACTACTGAGGTAAAAGTATTGTGCTTTATTGATTGTTTGTCTGCGGGGTTAGTAAAAAACGAGTTTTGAAATTGTAGCATTATAATTTTTCTTTGAAAACCAAGACAAAAATACATTAAAGCAGATAAATTAGATGAAAACCAATGAAAAATATGTTTGGTGTTTACTATTCAGCCTTTGCCCAAGTATTTTTGGTTTTGTTTTAGACCAAATTTTCTAAATAGGTGCATCCTTAGCATTACTTATTAAGATTTATGTCCATGTATTGTATGATAAGTCGTAATAATAATGTAATTATAATGACAGGCCTAACTACACCCACTAAAAGATTCCCAATTACATGAACAGGCAGTGTGAAGAACTTTTACTCTAAATAATTTTAAATGATCCACTTTTTACTTTTACTTGAGTAGATTTTTAGACTGATAATTTTACTCGTGCTTAAGTCAAATTTAATCAGATTTTTAATACTTTTACTTGAAGGAACTGCTGAGGTACATTTATGACTAATATTGCACTACTAAGACAGTTAGCTATATAACTGATTAAAATAGGACAAATATGAAAATGTACTGTGTTTGTTAGTTTGTTTTAAATGGTTGTTTTGTAATTGCCTTATGTTTAAAAATGTATTTAATTTATTAAATGTTGAATAAATTTGATTGAATTTGATAAAAAACCTGTAAAAACATGTTTAGTGTTCAATATTATGCCTATTTGGCCTAATCAAAATTTTTACTATTATGTGAGTTCAGTTTCAGCCAAAAAATTTATTTCAGTTTATTTCAGTGCATTTCTAAATATGTTTATTGAGGTCATGTCCATGTACTATATGATGTGTTGATTAGGGCTGGGGCGACGCGTCGACATAATCGACGTCATCGATTACAAAAATACATCGATTTGCATAACGTGCGTCGGCGCGTCGTAAACATGGCGGCGCCTGTGGAGAGCATTAGAGGTTAGATCGGGCCCAAAAATTCCGACTGGCTGTTTTCGGGCTGTTTTAATGAGCGAAATATGATCAGAATTATGTTAATTAACACGGTAACATAGAAGCATAGAACTATTATTTAATTAAAATGATTTTTAAGAACAGCTAAACACAGTTCTGCAAGTCAAACGCGGAGGAGTTCACGTGCGAGAGACACAGAGAGAGAGAGAGAGAGAGAGAGAGCTACTCACAGGTGAAGGTTCTCTTTGATCTCCTCGTGCTCATATTCTAGTCCCATTCATAATTCTGCAGCTCCCTCAGTGTTTTCTGCCGTATTTTGCGGCTAGCGCGAGCGCTTACAACTGCGCGAGGTGCCGCCGCGTTTGTGCCGAATCCGACTCTCTGCTGAATCTGACTCCCGCTTCGCGGACAGAATCGGCACAACACCCCCGCTGTAGAACTGCGGTAGTGAAAACAGCGCTTATAAATAAATTAGTTTAGTTTCACTTTCAGTTTTCGTTATTTTTTTTTTAAATAAAAATATAATTAAAAAACAGACGCCTACATCTCGGACTATTTTCTGGAGCCCGGGTCGGATTTACGGGCGGGCCTCGGGTCATGTCGGGTTCGGGCAGAGAATCTAAGCTCTAGAGAGCTTGGACTCCGGAGAGCAATCTCCAGCTACAAAAAAACGCCAGCGGGCATCTAAAGTTTGGGAGCATTTCACGCAAAAGGGCAACAATGTGGTCCTCTGCCATATGTGCAAAAGGAGCACTTGAAGCGCAAACATCCAGGAGCACTATGTCAACAGGGTCACACAGTAAGTTACCGTTTACATCAGGGTCTCCGCGGGTGTCCTTAAAAAGACTTAAGGCTGTCTACCAAAGGTTTTAAACCTGCCACAGGCAGAAATTATACATTTTTGGTTTATATTTGTGCATGGCATTTCGCAGTTTCCAGAAACAGTAGCATTATTCATAAGTTCAGGTGTTTAGCTAAGCTAGCTGCCTTAAGTTATTTTAGCTAGCGCCGTCGGCGCTGCGGTGTCACACCGTTTTCTGTCACCGTCGGAATTTTGTGACCAGTGCTCACGGTTATGAGCGTTCATTGGCAAAACGGAAGCTTTCTATACCTACACCTTACCCTCAGCCCTAAACTGAACCGTTTTGGCCAGTCGGGGTAAACATTAGAAACGAACACGTTTCGAATCGGCCAGTGCACCGGTCTGCTGAGAACTACTTGCCAGTGGTCACAAAATCTAGCGGTCACAGAAAACAGTGCAACACACGGTTGTGGTGTATGGGAGCTTATCCATTTTTAGCGTTATAGATCTAAACAACGTGCTGTACATGTAAGTGATTATAAGTGTGGGGTTTGGTTTAGTAGGCTTGTGTTGTTGTTGTTGTTGTTGTTGTTGTTATTATATATAAATATAGTAATTTATCGTTTGCTTTAAAACGTAAAATAATTATTTAAATATTTTTCTCAATGAATAGATTAGTCGACTAATCGAAAAAAATAATCGTTAGAATAATCGTTTAAAAAATAATCGTTAGGGACAGCCCTAGTGTTGATTTTAATTCAAACATAATTATTGTGCCAGATCTGAACACACTCACTAAAGGATTCCCAATTACACAATTAGACAAGCTGCTGTGTTTCATAAAAGATAAATCGATCTGACATCTTCTAAAATCATGTAGAATGAACCTGGTATAGAGAAAATAGAAGCTAATTAAATATTAACTCAACTGGATGTACACAGGAGCAAGAAAACAAACATAAACCACCTGAAAAAGCAGCAACACCGCTGAAACAGTCATTAGCCATGAGAGACATTACTATAATTCCACATGGAGCCGTGCCAATTCATTACCAGCTACGGGAAGCTAACAGAATATTAGCACCCACTGATAAGCCTAACAAGATCAGTGGAACGGCAGATGGCCTTGGATGTTTTCTTCATACCTGACTGCCCTCAATCCAAGCCTCACTTCAAAGCTGTTCATTGGATCGCTATCGATCAAACGCACACACTCAGACCCGACACGTCAACCCCCTCCTATACCAGCCCAAGTTTTTCTCCCATTTTTCTCCCAATTTATCTAGGCCAAATTTCCCACCCATTCAGTTCTTACTGTAGATGTAGATCCCCCATCACTAGTGATGCCACAACACCAGGAAAGTAAAGACTAGGACCCGCCTCCTGCTCTTCGGAGGAAAGCGAAGCAACTCGGTTCTGATACATCAGCTCACAGATGCAGCCTTGTGCTGATCGACATCACCCTAGGATTGATGAGGGTTAAGAGCTCCATCTACTCTACCCACCCAGAGAGAGCAAGGCCAAAAGAATTGTAATCCCTAGGGGCTCTAGCAGCTGATGGCAAGCTGCATGACCTGGATTTAAACAATCTCCTGATTATAGTCGCAGCATTTTAGATGAGGGGGAAGAGTGCTATCTACCCATCCAGAGAGAGCAAGGCCAACTGTGCTCTCTTAGAGCTCTAGCAGCTGATGGCAAGCTGCATGACCGGGATTCAAACCAGCGATCTCCTGATTAATAGTGACAGCACTTTAGATGGGGGGAAAGAGTGCTATCTACCCACCCAGAGAGAGCAAGGCCAATTGTACTCTCTCAGGGCTCCGACAGCTGATGACAAGCTGCATGACCGGGATTTAAACCAGCGATCTCCAGATTATAATGGGAGCACTTCAATACAACAAAACTAGAAAGTATATTTTAAACAGAAAATAAATCAACGAAAATTGTAATGTTTATAGGTGGACTAAAGGACTGTGCCAACAAAAAGAAAATAATAAAAACTAAAAACTAAACTGCCTAACCAATAAACCAAATTAACCAAAACTGGGTACCACTTCAAAATAAGACTACCTTTATAAAGGGTTTATAAATGGTTTACAATTAGTTTATTAATGGTTACTAATTAGGTTGTAAATTAATAATCAGTTATAACACATACGTAGAAAGGGCAACAATATAGATGGCTGTGGGTTCACTATTTGGCAAACAACAGGTAATTGTTGCCCTTTCTATGTATGTGTTATAACTGATTATTAATGATTTTAAGGCATTTACAACCTAATTAGTAATTATTTATAAACTAATTGTAAACCATTTATAAACCCTTTATAAAGGTAGTCTTATTTTAAAGTGGTACCCAAAATGGTTTCCCTCTTCCTCCTCCATCACATGCCATTCCGTTACTCCTCCTCACCCCTAGACAAAAGGGGAGGAGCACAACAGAGCTCTAGCAGCTAATGGCAAGCTGCATGACCAGGATTCAAACCAGACACTCAACACTCACTAATCACACCAGCCAGCGTACCTGGGGGAGATATCACAGCCCTGCTGCATGAAGGCTCCCAGAGAGAACCACAGGCTGTTGAAGATGCCGAACTCGTTGGTCTGCTCCGGGCTCTGCTGGGGCTGGGTCTGGGTGCTCTGGCCCACCTGGCCGGTGGAGGAGGACGGCTGGTTGCCGTTGGCCTCGGCCGCTTCCTCGTAGTCCTCGGCGTGCCACTCGTACGGGCTGAAGCGGCTCACCAGAAAGAGCACCACGCTCACGCCAATGTAGGCGAACACAATACACATCCAGATCTCGTAGGCCAGAGGGTCCAGGAAGGAGAAGACCCCCGGTTTGGACTTGGTGGGCTTCTTGATCATGATGGAGATGCCCAGGCTCATGAAGGGCTTGGAGAAGTCAATGACTTCCTCTCGCACCAGGGTGATGGTCAGCGGCGCCACGGCGACATCGGCTTTCTGCGAAAGAGAGGAGATAGCAGGTAAGAGACTATGTTTGAATTTTGGATAATTACCTCTAAAAAAACTCCAAAAAGACATTAAAAATATGTTAAAAGTATGTAAAAAATTAATTGTGAAAAACACATTGTAAAATGACCAACTCGTATCCAGTCTTAAACTAAAAAGGAGAAGGACCATAGATGCACAAGAAAAAAAAACAAAACAAAAAAAAACACTAAACTATGAGTCTTCTTAGAATTTTACCAATTAATGTATTATTAATGTATTATTAATGTATTGGACTATTATTTTATCATGCTTAAAGTAATTAAAAAAACTGCTACAGTGTAAAACACAAGCCATTCACTACATCTGATTCATATGACTAGTGTAGAGTAGGGGTGGGACTTAATGTAGATATTAGTCTCCTGTGAGAATAAAGTGAATAATGGCTGTTTGCTGTTGTTGTTCTATTTTACTCGACGATTAAAAACACTCATACAGTGAGGAACAGCAGCAGGAGCTCCTCAGATAAAGTGCTGTTCTCAGTGTTTGACTCAACAGAGCTGAGCTCCCATTACTCCAGTGTGTTATTATGTTATGCTAAGTGGCTAGCGTGGCTTTGGCAGTGATATTCTACGTTGCGATTTTAATTTTTCCAAAAATAGTCAGTGCGCCTTATAATCCGGTGCGTCTTATGTATGAATTTTACCAGTCAGGTATTAAGGAGCAGTTTAGTTCTCCAGGAGTATTAGCATTAGCCGCTAACCATGAAAAGAGCTAGCTTTTTTTGCAGTTCAGAGGTGAGTATTATCGGCCAGTAGTCTGCTGCTAACCCTGGCTAGCACAGCAAGAGAAGCATTAGCATTACCTGCTAGCGGCTAGCCGCTAATGTTAATGCTCCAGCTTTAGTGGAAATCTGTGAATCTAAGTATTAAGGAGATAAATCTGTGTAGATTAACATCCTGCGCTTGTTTGAAAGAAATGTTTCTTTTTTAAGAATTACAGTTTTGTTTACTTAACTTAGATTATCTTTACACCTGCTGAATTAGAAGCAAAACGTGGTGCCCTGTTTCATACTAGTGTTGGATAATGCGTCTTATAATCCGTAGCTCCTTATAGTACAGAAAAATACGGTAATCATTTTATTAAACAGTAAGGTGAAAGATGAATTATTATTATTCAATTTATGAGGAAATAATGATGTACACATATACACATTTACAAGTAAATTGAAATCATTAAAATATTTTATCATTGTATAAATACTGTATAAACACTTGATGCTGTAGCCTCTCACAGCATTGAATAGTATTCGATAAAATTGTCATTATTTTAATAATACAGCTGCAAAATATTTGGAAAAAGCCGTCTATTTACACAAAAAACCCTTTATTAATGAAAAACGCAGGTTTAATAAGAACCTTGACCGCTGTCCTCTGTATTCTGGAGCTGTAGCGGCTCCACACTCCACACACTGAAGCAGAAATAACTGGACAGGAGAGTATGGAGCTGTTTATCTGAGAGAGTAAATAGAGCTGACCTTCCCTGACCCCGCCTCCTCCAGCACACTGCAAGGGGGTGCGTTCAACTGCACCACTGTTTCTGCTGAAATAAATAATAAATACTCCGGCCACACTATAAAATTACTAAACCCTGCCATTAGGAATGAGTAATGGCCTCCAGAACGCTGCAGTAATAATTATACAGCCGAAACTGTGGACACTGATAAACCTTATTTATGGCTCATATTAAAATAAGAATTAAAGCTACTCCATTATAAACTATATGCTTTCACACTTGTAAAATGTGTGAGAATATAAAGCTCATAATTGGTAGCAAGCAGTACCAGTCAAACATCTGGACACTCTTAAAATTTAGTTTGTTCAGGTTTCTGCATTGTAGATTAATACTAAAGTGGTCTAAACTATGAATATTAAATTCTTCAAAGTAGCTCCTCTTGCTTAGATGGAGACAGTTTTGTACATCTCTGCTGTTTTTTTCTTATTCAGCTCTATGAAGTAGAGTCACCTGGAATTCAGGCTTTCAGTTAACAGCTGTGCTGAACTCATCAATAGTTAATAACTTGAATTTCTTGTCTCTTAATAAAGTGTTTGAGAGCATCAGTTAAAGTAAAGTAGTGAAGAGGTAGAGTTACAGGTATACAGTGAATAGTGGATAATTGCGTATTTTATGGACTATAAGGAGCACTGGATTATAAGGCGCATTTTAAGCGACACTAGTAAGGAACAGGGGTGTCGCCATTTTTCCCATCTAATTCAGCAAATAACCAAAACTGTAATAAATAAAGTTAAATGAGCGCTAAGTATTATTAATTTAGGTCAGTCAATACAAAAAAATGTCAAAATATCCTCAAATATCCTCAAGTACTGTCACCGCAAAAACCATCAAAAACATTATGATGAAACTGGCACTCATCAGGATCACCCCAGAAAAGTAACTACTCAACTAATTAAAAAGAAATATACTTTAAGAAATAAAGGTCAGTCAATCTGAAAAATTTCAAGATATCCTCAAATACCCTCAAGTGCAGTCACAGCAAAAACATCAAAACATTATGATGGAACTGGCACTCATCAGGACCACCCCAGGAAAGGAACTACTCAACTTAAAGTTAAAGAAAAATATACTTTAAGAAATGAAGGTCAGTCAATGCAAAAAAATGTCAAGATGTCCTTAAATGTCCTCAAGTACAGTCGCCGCAAAGACCATCAAAAACATTATGATGAAATTGGCACTCATCAGGTCCACCCTAGGAAAGGAACTACTTAACTAAGTTTAAGAAAAATATACTTTAAGAAATGAAGGTCAGTCAATCTGAAAAATGTCAAGAACTCCTAAAATACCCTCAAGTACCGTCGCCGCAAAAACCATCAAAGCATTATGATGGAACTGGCACTCATCAGGACCACCCCAGGAAAGGAACTACTCAACTAAGTTAAAGAAAAATATACTTTAAGAAATGAAGGTCAGTCAATGCAAAAAAATGTCAAGATATCCTTAAATATCCTCAAGTACAGTCGCTGCAAAGACCATCAAAAACATTATGATGGAACTGGCACTAATCAAACTCAATACGTACCCCATACACCAGTTCTCCCACCATCCCGTTCCACATCTTGGTCTCGGGGTCTCTCGCGCCGTACTTCCCGTCTGAAACGATCTTGAGTTTGTACTGGTATCCCACGTGTTTAGCGATCTCAGCCGCCAGCTCCACACAGTACCCCTCATACTTATCATTCCCCACCAGCTGTGCATGATTATTCTTCAGCATCACGTACGGAGATTCCTACACAGCCCACAGGAGACAGGTGAGCACCATTACCACCCTGTTAATTACAACTGGTTATTCTAATGTTCAAATGTTACTTACTAAATACATTCTATGTAATTAAAAATACAGTAATTTTAAAATAACAAAGAGTAATCTAAACTAAATCAAGCAAAATAATCAGGAACAGATCACTTTTTATTCTGCCGTCATGAATAATAATATATAAATAAAAATATAAAGACTATTTAGGATATAAACTAGTGCTTTAATGTATACAATTAATCTGGAACCTTTAATAAGTTCATTTTTTGGGAAAAATATACCAAATGTTATCAAGTTTACAGAGCCTGGTGATGTTTTTTAGAGTTTCATTTACTGATGTTTACTGATGTACTGTCACATCCTGGTCTCGTCTCGTGTCTCTGTGTGTCTTCCCCACGTGACCTATGCTCCCCTGTGTCTCAGTACCTTTCCACCACCTTTGTCTCATTTGTAGCTCCGCCCCTTCCCCAGGTGTTTCCAATTATAGTGTGTTTCCTGTTTCTTTAAATAGCCCTCCTCTGCCACTTTGTCTCCGTCGGTCTTTGCACTTTCCCCTGTTGTTTTGTCTCTCTGTGTTTATTCTGCGTTTCATAGCCCTAGTTCTTGCTCCGTGTTTATTTCTTGTTTAGTTTTCTAGTTTCTTGTTTCTTCCTCGTTTCCCCAGTTCCCTGCTTAGTGTTTAGTTCCTTTCTGCTTAGTTTATTTATTATTGTCCAGCCTAGTTTTTCCCTGTCTAGTATTAGCTTCTTGTTTGTTTTCCCTTGTAAATATATATATATCCCTGCCCTGTTTAGTTTTGTTTATCTTCTTGATTATTCTTGGTAGTTTCTAGTTTCTTTGTGTTCTTACCTCGTTTGTTTCTTTGTTTATTTACTCCCTGTTTGTTTATCATTAGTACTTCTTGTTTTGCTTAGTTTATGGTCTCTAGTCTTACTGGTTTGTTTTGGTTATTGGTTATTTGTTTATCTAGTTTCATTTATTTGGTTCACTCCCTTGTTCCTTGTATATATCTCCCTGTTCCGTATTTAAGTGTTTACTTGTTTCTTGTTTCTTTTGTTACTTGTTATTTATTTATTAAATTATTATTTATTGATTTCACCCTACCTGCACTTGTGTCCGCTTTCCTCGTCACCCTGCCTGGGTATTTCTGACATGTACATTGTATACTCATTAATAAATATTTTTTAATGATGAGTGCACCAATATAAATGCTCTAGAATAACTTTTAACAATTAAAGATATGCAGTATTTTTTCTGCCTCTTGTAAAGTGGCAGAGTTTAAAGAGTTTAAGATTATTTTTTTTATTAATAAAATCATGTTTTTCACATTTATCATCATGTTTTAATAGTGAAGCGTTATAAAAAGGCTTTTTCTGTAGTAATAATAATAAGCTGGTTGATGAAAGCCTCATTGTACTTTATACTTTTCTGCATTTCTACAGTATAATGAACCCCATCAAATACTGAACCCCGAATAAATCTGTGGACCGATTCCCCGTGACTGAGCTCCGGGAAGAAGACGGCGTGGCAGCGCAGAGGCGGGTCGCTGCAGCGGGTTTAGAGACCGGCGGCTCTGACAGGTTTATTTTCGATGCGTCACGACAGAGCAGACCGTCCGCTGAGCTGAAACGACAGCGGGCTTCTGCTCGGGGACGCTCTGTAATATGATGCAGCTCTTCCACCCATACATTTCACACTGATTGGACATCCTGGGCAGATTTCTGGACACACAGAGCACCTGAGGCCCCACTCACCACTCGCTCAATACCAGCGCTGTGCCAAACATTCGAAAGAGAAGATGAGGAGAAAGAACGAGAGAGAGATAGATAGACAAAACTGGATTATTGAAAGACGTTTGCGTTTCATTACAGACTGTGGAATTGTATCTGTTCCTCTGTATACTGTATTATTATTATCCTCCGTTCACCCTGTTCTTCAATACTCAGAAACCCACAGTAGAGAAAACCACCACAGATCAGCAGTTATTAATATTATTACTGTTATTACTATTATTTGGGTGGTGTTGGTCATTTTTCTCAGCACTGCAGTGATTAGCACTGATTAGCATGGTGTTGGTGGTGTATGAGGTTCTAGTGTGTGTTAGTTGTAATGGTACGAGTGGATCAGATGCAGCAGTGCTGCTGGAGTTTTTAAACACCTCAGTGTTTCGCTGTGTTTCAGAGCTTTACTTTATATCTACAAGGTGTTTCAGCTGTAGGTAGGAGTGAGTAATAGTGGAATGGAGGACAGTGAGAGATGATTAAACTCAGTGTTTAAAAACTCCAGCAGCACTGCTGCAGTATCTGATCCACTCACTGTACCACCAGCTCAACACTCACACTAACACCTCATCCACCACCACCCCCAGAGGAGTCAATAATGAAGTCCAAATACTTTGTTACCTTACTTAAGGTGATCCATCACACCTGCACACGTCACGCCATATATCCAGCTGAAAGCCTTTAGAAAAATGTGTTTTGGGGAGGGGGGGTAGTGCACTATAGGACTCTGTGGGCGTGGCCTAGGCTTTTGTTCTTAATGGCTTCATTTTTTCCCCCTTATATTACTTTTTCTTTTATACTTTAAGTAGTTTTAAACAGTACTTTTACACTTTTACTTAAAGTGCTCAGGTGTTTCTATTTAGCCCTGCTTTAGTTCACTGAATTAGAGGTCTCTGATGAAGGACAGTATTTGGCTTTTGCTCGTTAATATTCATACATGCAAATTTATTACCTCTGATTGGCTAACAGCACTGCAGCAGAGAACACCTACCTGTCTTACCCCCCACAAAGTCAATTTTACAGCTCTAAAGCTCAAAGGAGTGCTACAAGAGACCGGTGTTCTGTCGAGTTGTGCTAACTTGTTGAATCGTGCTTCCCTAGTGTACATATTTAAGGTTTCAATAAAACGCAGAATCAACCGGAGATCCGATTTTATTTAAACCTATAGTTACATTATACAAGATGGCTAATGCTAACTAGCTGCTGTAAACAGAGCTGTAAGCTGACAGCCTCGGCTCTGTGGGCGGCCCTGAGCCGAGGAGG
Organism: Astyanax mexicanus; assembly: GCF_023375975.1. Taxonomy (NCBI): domain Eukaryota; kingdom Metazoa; phylum Chordata; class Actinopteri; order Characiformes; family Acestrorhamphidae; genus Astyanax; species Astyanax mexicanus. The sequence continues at coordinate 49,583,439 of NC_064417.1, forward strand.
GCGAGGTCATGAACTAATGAGCTTGTATAGACACCCTAACATCTTTCTGATCAACTCATATTTCTGAGGATTTTCTTTTTATAACTACTGCAGACAAGAGAGGCTGAAGAACAGTTTCATATGCAGCATCATATACAACAAAAAAATATATATTTTACCATTGTAGAACAGAGTGAAGGGAGCATAATGCAGAGACAGATACAGGACTACAGTCTGTAATAAATGATTATAGATTATAGAACTACAAAAGGGTCCTATCTGCTCAGTGAAGCTGATACTGCTGTACTGCTTTCATTCACGCTTTCTCAGCCAAGTAAGACCTCATACAGCCTGGGAAGACACACTACATATTTCAGATCACTTCCTGCTCTCCAGATAAATCCCAAACCAGCGTTTATCCTCTTCACTGCACCCTCTCTGTCTCTCTCTCTCTCTCTCTCCTGATCACCCATTCCCTCCACGTCCCTCCATCTGCAGCCCTGCCTACACGCTCTGGCCTTTCCCCTGCCAGCCGAGAGACGGACAGGCCACATATCAAAGGTGAATAAATGCCCTGCGAAGCCGCGGATGTGAAGGAATTACTAAAACACAAAGCGAGGCAGAGGAACTCGCCGCGGAACCGGAACAGAACAGAGGGGACAGAGGAGGAAAATGAATTTTTCGGCTTCTGCTGGGAATTCAATCCCAGGCCCGCCTTTACGGATAAGATGAAAACACTCGGGCTGGGAGAGCAGGAGTAATGTCTCATTCACAGATCCAGCGCGGCGCCGGCTTTGTGCTTTTATCTGCGCCGCGCGCCACTATCATCATCTCGCAGAGCGCCGGGGCAAACCGGGCCGCGGAAAGCGGCGGCGTGCGGGAGCCGACCGCAGCATCCTCTCTTCCATATTTAGAAGACAACAGAAAACCGGCGCGCTCCTGCCGAGAACAACACCACCGTGTATTCCTAATACAATACAGAAGCTTTGAAGAAGTTCTGCTGTAAAAAAACACGCTTTCATCCGCGGCACCGCAGCCGGAGCTCTAAATCCGTTCCAGCGCTCCGGATCCGGCAAAGCCGTGCTTCTATAGGAGCCGTACCAGGATGGTGGTGACGATGTAGGTGCGGTTGTGAAATCCGTAGGTGTCGTTGCTGCCTGGCGTGAAGGCCGCCGTGCTCACAAACTTCTCGTCTTCATTCCAGTATCCTACCTGAGAGACAATCAAAGCACCAGAAACAAACAAACAGTGAGTGGAAACACAGACCTCCTTAAAAATACACACAGTGCTTATCTACTACTGTCTAACTATATAATTCCAATTACGAGTTTAAATCAGACTGAGCAAATAAACATTTAAGGTTAATTTTCCCAGACAGGCTATACAGCTCTGGAGAAAAATAAGAGACCGCTTAAAAATTATGAGTTTCTCTGATTTTACCAAATTGAAAAGCTCTGGAATAAAATCTAGGACCAGGAGTAAAGGCATAAAGTTATCCAAAAGCAGTGTGTAAGACTGGTGGAGGAGAACATGATGCCAAGATGCAAGAAAACTGTAATTATAACCCAGGGTTATTCCACCAAATATCGATTTTTGAACTTTATGAATATGAACTTGTTTTCTTTGTATTATTTGAGGTCTGAAAGCTCTGCATCTTTTTTGTTATTTCAGTCATTTCTCATTTTTTGCATGTAAATGCTCTAAATGACGATATTTTTATTTGGAATTTGGGAGAAATGCTGTCTGTAATTTATAGGATAAAACAGTTATGTTCAGTAATGTTCATTTTACTCATTCTATTAATATTAACATATACCTTTAAATATAAAAATCAGAGAAACTGATGCTGAAACTAAAGTGGTCTCTTAATTTTCTTTCAGACCTATATTTATATTTTCCTTTCAATAAGAAATATCTATGCCTGTCATGATATTACAATACAATATGTTGTGGACTTTTACACTATTATCGACCCAGAAATTACTGTGATAAACAATATTATAGTTGTATTTTAATTAAATGCCACTGATATATCAATCAATCAACCTTTATTTTCACTCAGGAATACATTGAGGAACCCACATTTACAATGTAGCCGAGCATTTATTATTATTATTATTATTATTATTATTATTATTATTATTATTATTATTATTATTATTATTATTATTATTATATACTGAATCAGAGCCAGTCTGGATTGGTCGCATGATTATAAATCATAAACAAATTTAGGAAAAAACATTCAGAAAACTAATAATCAGATAATTCATTTTACACTTCAGTGAGTTTTTAGTGTTAATTAAACATGTAATGACTGATATGACTGGCATTCATAATTAAATCACTTTTTTAATTGATTTAAAGAAACAGTAAATCACAGCCTTATATACTACACTCTAAGAAAAGTAAGTACAGATTTGTACTTAAAAGGGTACAAAGCTTGTCACTGGGGCTGTACCTTATATTGAGGTACAAAAAAGTACCTTTCAGTGAAAGTCCTTTTTTGTACCCATGGTTTTTGTGCCAGTAAAGATTATAATGATTATAAACATTATCATCAACTAAATATGGCTCAAAAACTTGATGATCCAAAATTGTCTGGCTTTCAAATAAAAAATGTGCAATTTAAATATATATTGTTCATTAGTACAGTGATACAGAATACTGAATGTACCTTTTGGCTGGTTAAATGGTACAAATTTGTACTTATTGCTGTTAGAAATGACTTTGTACTTCAAAGGGAACAAATCTGACCCTGTAAAGACCAGTATTGTACCATTGAGGGTACAATTATAAAGAATGTACCTTTGAGTACAAAAAAGTACTCATATCGTACCTCTGTTTTTTAGAGTGTATACTGTAAATATTGTCACCGGGAAGGCCTACTTCCCCATCAACAAAACAAAGCCGAGCCACGACAGCAGTCCAACCTGTTAACCCATGTGCTGAAGTCAAACAAAACAAACAGCACATGGAGGCGGAGGGCGGAGACTGGAACTAGACACGGCTGGCGTGCGATAACGAGACCAGCTGCAATGCAGGACGGGAAGCATAAAAAGGGCCAGAGGAGCCGCATTGGGAGGCGAGTTCCCGAGGAGACCACACATACTGACGGCTTTCTCTCTTGTCCTCTTTCCACACAGGTTCGGCAACGGACTCGGACCCATAAGGAACGTCCCTCTGGCTGGAGCTGCTCCCTCTGTGCTTCTCCATTCCCCCGTCCTTCCCTCTGCTCGCCACTGCCTCCAAAACTAAGAGGATCGGCCCTGCCTGCCTTGAATGGAGAGCCAATTAAAAGCCGTGCCCTCTAAATAGGAGCAGATTGGGACTTTTGGTATAAGCTTTATGTTGATTTCTTCCCGCCTCAAAGGAGGTGTAGTTTTCGTAAGCCCATTTTTTTTGCACCCGTTTTCAGGCTACGGCCTAATCTGAACAGTTTTGTTGTAATTTGGAAAATAAAAGTACTGTGGTTTGCCCAATTTGGTTTCCTGGCCTCTGTGTGTTCTGCTCTCTGACGGTTCCGGTCACAATATTCTAAAGTATTTTTCACAACAGAACGTTTGTACTGCATGATGATGCTTGCCACTTTTTTAGCTTACCAAATAATTAAGATTTGTATTTAGCAGCAATACAATTACTATTCTTATTCACTATATATTCACTTACTTTAGATCAAGCTACACTCTAAAAAACAGAGGTACGATATGAGTACTTTTTTGTACTCAAAGGTACACTCTTCATAATTGTTCCCTCAAAGGTATAATATTGTTTTCTACAGGGTCAGATTTGTTCCCTCTGAAGTACAAAGTAATTTCTAACAGCAATAAGTACAGATTTGTACCATTTAACCTGCAGCCAAAAGGTACATTCAGTATTCTGCACTGATGAACAATATATATTTGAATTGCACATTTTTTATTTGAAAGTCGACAATTCTGGATCATCAAGTTCTTGACACATATTTAGTTGATGATAATGATTACAATCTTTATAATCTTTACTGGCACAAAAATATGGGTACAAAAAAGGACTTTCACTGAAAGTGAATATATACAGCCCCAGAGACAAGCTTTGTACTCTTTTAAGTACAAATCTGTACTTACTTTTCTTAGCGTGTATTAAAGGTGAAAGCACACAGTAGCTGCCTCTTTTCTTCGCCAATATAAAGGGTTAATTTCTGTTAAAGTACATCAGTATTTGGGATTTATCTGAGGTTAATTCTTCAGCTAAAATCTAGACACTTACTTTCTTTGGCCCTGTGGGTTTGAGCTCCATCACGCTGACCGTGTAGTTGGTCCTCCGGCCCTTCTCGTTAAACTGGATGTGTCCCGTTAAGCCCTCGATCCGGACCTGAGACAAAAGCCCGGGGGAAAGATTTAGTGAGACAAAGAGATGAAAGAGCTTCAGATCTCTTATTTCTCTCTCTCTTTCTGTCTCTCTCTCTTTTTCACACACTTCAGGGATGTAGAGGGAGATACTGGGTGGCAGGATGGGGTTAAATGACCAAGCTTAGCATCATCAGCATCACCAGCTTCAGCATCTCAACATCCAGCCTGAATTCCCTCAGTCCAGCCTTCACCCGTCACACACACACACACACACACACACACAGCCTCAGGCTAGTCTGGGAGAGTCTACCTCAGTCTGGAGCACACTTAACACACCAACACACCAGAGACTTCCTCACACATAGAGAGGTGTGTTTTTATAATGAGGGGAATCTGTGTTCTGCCAGTCTGGAATCACCTGCTCATAGACATTAGCCTATACACCACATAAACCTTGCCAAAATTCATGGGACAGGAGTATGTGGGTTAATCATAAAGTGTTAGCTCATGTTAGGGGTGGCTAACATCAGACATCATTGCATTGGACAAGATGCAGAACAAAGCGAATGTGAAATTTATACCATGAAATTCTCCTTACCAAGGCAATTCAAGAAGCTGATGCTACTAACTTTAGTTACCTTATCGGTTCTTCTTTAAAACTGAAAATGTCTTAAAAATAGAATTAACACTTTAGCTTTATTCCTACTGATATTCAGGTCTAAAAAACTAAAAAGACTCTTTGAATCTACTCCAGGAATTGACTGGCAATGACTCTAAAAAGTTAACTCTAAAACTCCTGGAATCTAATTCTGGAACTGACTCCTGGAATCAGCTCAGGGTTTTGATTTATGAAATCAAATATGGGAATCTACTCTTGCAGTCTACTTTTGAAACTGTCTCCTGCAATCGGCTCTGGGGATCAAATCTAGGAATCTACTCCTTGAATGAAACCTAAAACTGACTCTAGAGTCGACTCTGGGGATTGACTACTGGAACTGACTCCTGGAATCAACCATGGGCATCGACTCCTGAAATCCACTCTGAGGATCAAATCTTGGAATCTACTAATGAAATGACACCTGAAACTGACTCTACAGACGTCACTTGGGATTGACTTTGGAATTCCAACACTTCATCCTAGAAATCTACTCATGTAGTTGTCTATGGCATTCGACTCCTGGAAACGACCCCTGGAGCTGACTCATGAAATCAACTCATGGAATCGACTCAAGGAATCGACTTCTGGAACTGACTCCTGGAACTGGCTCTTGGTATCGACATCTGGAATTTACTCCTGTAATCGACTCTGGGAATCGATTCCTACAATAGACTCATGAAATCAACTTAGGGAATCGACTCCTGGAACTGACTCTTGGTATTGAGGTCTGGAATCGACTTAGGGAATCAACTCTGTGAATCAAAAATTGGAATCTACTCTGGGGATTAAATCTATGAATCTACTCCTTGATCGACACCTGAAACTGACTCTAGAGTCAACTCTCGGGATTGACTCTGGAATTCCAACACTTCATCTCACTTTATCTTCGTCTCTGGCGTATATCTCCTGGAATCGACTCAGGGAATCAATTCAAGGAATCGATTTAGGGAACTGACTCTGAATATCAGCTCTTGAATGTAATTCTGGAATCGACTCCTGGAATCGACTCAGGGAATTAACTCTGGGGATCAAATCTAGGAATCTACTTCTAGAATGACACCTGAAACTGACTCTAGAATTGGCTTCTGGGACTGACTCTGAAATTCCAACACTTCATCTCTAGAATTCTGCTCATGAAACTCTCTCTGCCGTTTGTCTCCCGGAATCGATTTAGGGAATCGTCTCAGGGAATCAACTCCTGGAATCTAAATGTGAAACTGATTCAGGGAATCGATTCTGGAATTGACTCCTGGATTCGACTCAGGGAATCGACTCAAGGAACTGAGTTAGAGAATTGACTCAGGGAACTGACTCAGAGTATCAACTCTGGAATCTAATCCTGGAATCAGTTCCTGGAATTAAATACTGGAAAGACAAGTGGAACTGAGTCAGGAATCAACTCTGTTGATTGACTATGGATTTCCAACACTTAGAATAAACTCTGGGAGCCAGGGAACCAGGAAACTCCTGAAACTGACTCTTGGGTTCGATTCCCATCAACTTCAATCAACTTGGGGAATCAACCTCATATTTTGTGGTATTTTTGTTGTCCTGTCCTTGAAACAAACTAAATTATGAAATCTGTGCTCCAGAGCATCGCTGCCTTTCTTTTTCCTGAGTGTTTTACCTGGACAGAGATTCCAGTCATATAAGGTTTTGTGTTTTTGTGGCATCCTGCCTGCCAGCTCGTATCCTCAGAGTTACTATTTTCATCAGACGCCACCAGCCCGGAGACGTAAAGCTGCCGCGGGCGAAATGAAGTCAGGTGTTCATTCCCTCTTTTATCTTTTTATAAATATAACTTGTCACAAGAGATTATGACCAACATAAAGGTTTATTGCGAGCTGTGTTTGTTTACTATCCGCCGCGTCACATTCGATTGCGCTGCTCTCTCTGGTCAATCAGGGCGAGGTTTATGAGGCAGAATAGAGATGTAATTTGTTTTCTTGGTGCTCTATTCAGCCTCTCAAAATAGATCTGAATCTATGCCAGTCATGTGTGTGAGCTAGTTTATGCATGAGAGTGAATCGTTGTGTGTGCGAATGTGTGTGTGTGTATGCATGCATAAGCATGTGTGTATTTGCATAGGATTCCTCAGGGTGGGCTACCTGCTGCAGAGCTCTCTGAATGTCGATGCCTTGTCCCCAGGGGGCCGGGGGGTTGGCCAGGCATTCTCCAGCGTTGCCGCGTCGAGATATGTCAATCCTCTGTCTGCGGAGGTTCTGGAAGGCCGTGGACATCACTTTAACCCCGTCATACGTGAGAGCTCCAGTGTACTGAGAAACAGAGACAGAGACAATGAGATGGGGTTGGACATTGAAACTGAAACACCTGGATTTAGAGCACAGTAATTTATTGTGGTGACGGACAGTTCTGGTGGAAACAGGAGAGCTGAGGTGCACATTGAATTCTGCGTGATTTGATCAGCCGTGGTTTTATGTTTTTTGGATACAATCCGGGTTAGCACCCGAACATCCCTTTCAGACAGCTTCCTCTTACAGCGTCCACAGTTAATCCTGTTGGATGTGGTTGGTCCTTCTTGGTGGTTTGCTGACATCACCCTGGACACTGTGGCTCTTGATACATCACAAAGACTTGCTGTCTTGGTGACAGATGCTCCAGCAAGACGTGCACCAACAATTTGGTAACTCTGGTATGTCACCCATTATGTTGTGTGCATTGCAATATTTAGAGCAGAACTGTGCTCTTACCCTGCTAATTGAACCTTCACACTCTGCTCTTACTGGTGCAATAATGTGCAATTAATGAAGATTGATCACAAGGCTGCTCCAATTTAGCCATGAAACCTTCAGTTTCATTGTCCAACCCCTGTATAGTGTCAATATCTATCATAAACAGCTTGCAATCTATGCAATGGAAAGACCTACGTTTATGTTGCAGTAAAGACTGAATCAGACATAGCACTTTGAAATTATTAACACTGTGCAAAACGAAGTAACTCACTTTACAACATGTAAACTGACTCTGTATCCCTGTGTATCTGCAAAACTTTTTTTATAATTATTAATATAATAAACCAGTTTTTTTTCTAGGATTGCCCTGTATTTAGCTCCATTCATTTTATTTATTTTTTTATTATCTCTGACCAGGTTCCCTGTCCCCGCTGAAGAAAAGCATCCCCACAGCATGATGCTGCCACCACCATGTTTCACTTTGGGGATGGTGTGTTCAGAGTGATGAGTAGTGTTACTTTTCAGCCACACAAAGCGCTTTATATTTAGGCCAGAAAGTTCAACTTTGGCCTGATTTGACCACAGAACCTTCTTTCACATGTTTGCTGTACAAACAGCACTTCTTACATCTTTCTTATTTCAACAGTGGCTTTCTTCTTGCCACTCTTCTTGACAAAATGTGAAAAAGTTCAAGGGGTATGAATACTTTTGCAAGCCACTGTATCTGCTCCAAAAACTCCTACTCTATTGGCAGCAAGCTGTCTGTGTGCATTTGCACATTTGTGTCAGCAGTCGGCGCAACATAAAATAGCTGATTGCATTCATTAGAAGGCTTGTCAACAAACATTTGTACATACAGTTTATGAGTTGGTGGATTAATCATTGCAACCGAATGGGAATGTAAATTGTAATCATTTTCTAAATTGAAGTAATAAAGTTTAATTGAGTTACTGTCACAGCTCTAATCTAAGTGTTGTCATGCTTTGCTGTGAGTAAATGTGAGTAAATGTGCGTCAGTTAATGACTGTCCTCGCACTAACAGACTGCAGTGAGAGAAACAGCAGCACGCCATCGCTAAATTCAATTCTGCAGCGCCGCCTCCTCGCTGGTTCCATGTTGGCCTCGCATATGGATGCATGTGATGAGGCTAGGAAAGGTTAAAGATGGGCCCCATCTGAGTTGTACACTGTACAAGGATGACTAGATGGGACCCATGAGAGATTAAAGGCATTTTTAGTTTGGGTTTGGATGGATTTCGTTTTATTTGGGTTGGATGGATTTGGTTTGGTGGATTTGGATTGGATGAACTTGCTTTTGGTCTGGTTTTGGTTGGACTTGATTGGGATAAGTCTGATTGGGTTTGGTTTGGTTTGGTTTGATTTTGTTAGAATGTGATTGGTTGAGTGTGTCTAGGTTTGCTTGGAATTAAATGACTTTGGTGGATTTTGTTGGGCTTGGTTATGATGACATTGGTTAGATTTGGATAGGTTTGGTTTAGTGGGTTTTGGTTTAAGTGAACTTGCTTGAGTGAGTCTGGTTTTGGTTGGGATGAGTTTAGTTGGTTTTGGTTTGGTTTCATTACGTTAGAATGAGTTTGGTTAAGTGTGTCTAGGTTTGCGTGGAATTATATGACTTTGGTGGATTTGGTTGGGCTTGATTATGATAGGATTGGTTTGATTTGGATAGGTTTGGTTTAGTGGGTTTTGGTTTAAATGAACTTGGTTAAGTGAGTCTGGATTTGGTGGGTTTGGTTGGGCTTGGTTGGGATGGGTTGGATTTAAAAGGATGTGATGAGTTTGACTGCGTTTGGTTTTGATTAATTTGGCTAGGATGGGTTTAGTTGAATGTATCTGGGTTTGGCTAACTTTGGTTCAAATGGGTTTTCTTGAGTGGGTCTGGTTGGGTTTAGGTGAGTTTGGTGGATTAGGTTGTCCTTGGTTGGGATAGGACTGGTTTTGGTTGGATGTGGCATTGTTTGGTTGGGTTTGGTTTGGAAGGGCTTGGTTGGGATGGAATTGGGTTTGATTTGGAAGGGCTTGGTTGCAATTGCTTTGTTTGGGTGAGGCTGGGTTTGGTTGGGGTAAGTTTGTTTTTCTTTGGGTGTGGCTGGGTTTGGATGCGTTGTTGGGTTTTTGTTGGATGGCTTTGGTGGTGATGGGTTTGGTTGGGTCTGGATTTGGTTGATTTGTTTGAGTGCATCTAAGTATAGATTTGGTTTAAATGGGTTTGGTTTGGCTGCACTTGCTTAGGTGTGGCTGGGTTTGGTTTAGATGGGTGTGGCTGGGTTTTGATGGGTTTTCTTGGGTGTGTTTTTTTTTTGGATAATTACTAATTATTGTATTCCCACCTGGCTAAAATAATTAATTTGTCCAATTTAATGGACTACAATGTACAGATGTAAACAGGTGTAATGATATGACTTTTAAGAAAAAATCCATACACACCTGGAACCCAACTAACCCAGGCTGGGTTCTTAATGAAGATGGGTCAGCTGTGCAGAGCTCTTACCTTTAGTCCTCTTTTGGGAACTTTGGGGTCTTTATTGTCGAAGTCCATCCACTGCTGCACTATTCTGCTGATGTTTGTATCGTCGTAGTTCACTAGCTGGAAGCCGGTGACGTTGGCCTCGCCCTTCTTAAACTCTGTCAGATCAATGTCCAGAAACCCCTGCAGGAGAGCACAACAGAAAATACAGATATGTTAATTACATATTCATCAAGAGTTAATTACTTGAATTTCTTGTCTCTTAATAAAGTGTTTGAGAGCATCAGTTAAAGTAAAGTAGTGAAGAGGTAGAGTTACAGGTATACAGTGAATAGTGAATATTTGAGTAATGTTCTAATCCAGATTATGTCAAAAACTACTCAACTACTCTAGTAAAGATAACATATTACTATATAAGAAATGAAGGTCAGTAAATTCAGAAAAAAATAAGAACTTTAAAAGTATCATCAAGTGCAGTGACCACAAAGAACATGACCATATCAAAAATGATATGATGAAACCGGCTCTTATCAGGACTGCTCCAGAAAAGTAAGACTTGGAGGAGTTGAATGAGGAGGTGTGTTATTCTGACTGTTTCCCTCAAAATTTCAATTGTGGCATAGGCCCGTCACGATAATTACATTACGATATATTGTACAATATATTCACAAAACATCAATTATTTTATTTATCGAGGAACGCCCATAATGGAATCAAATTTTATTAATATAAGATATCGTTGCTGTCCAATGAAAAACAAGTATTTGTTTAGTTTACTACAGAATTTAAAAACACAAACTATCCCTTACACTGTGTCAAAATGTTTTGATAAATGGACCAATGAAAATACTCCAAAATGACCTAAAATAAACTCTTTTACACTGACTTCAATTGAAAGTTTAGAAGGTTTTTTTTTTGTCTTTCCTGTAAAGTTGCTGTTTTGGAGATGCTTGTTTTTCATTGGACAGAGACGATATAGGCCTGTATTAATGATCACATGATCTAGTTACTTATTGTTTAATTGTTCACAGTTTTGTACACAATAATTTCTATTGACCCTAATATCAGTTTACACTATGCTTTATATCAATGTGAATAATCAGAATGTTCTTTTTATTTATGGGGAAATTTTATTTTTTGGGGGAAAATTTCATATATATATTGTTAAGTATTAAAAATGAATTACTGTAAAAAAATGATGTAATTGTAATTTTGCTAAAACAAAATTGAAATTATCATTATATAAGTGGCATAAAATGGTCTTAAAATGACATAAATATTGTTTATCGCAATTATTTATGGTACAATATATCATCTACACCTATTTTTGCATGAGTTCACAAAAAATCACAAAAGAAAATGTGTTTTAAAAAAGTTTAGAAGTATACCTTAGTAACCTTTAGGCACAGGACTATTAATAAAACCACGTAGAGTACATATTCCATCCTTTATAACTACACTCCATTTGCCGTGATGCTGAGGCCTGTGAGTGGGGCTCCATTCTCACACTGTGGGCGAATAAATGGAAAATCGTGCTTCTTCTAAACAGGCCTGTGGTTTAATGGCTGCTTGTGGAGGAAGCTCCCACATTACCAATACAAATCTGCTGCCGGTGTTCCCATTCCTGCGCTCTGCCGCTGGACGAGGAGCTGATCTGCAGCTCTGAGAGAGTAATTTTAGCTTTAAACAATGTGGAGCTGTTAAAGGAGGAGGAGGAGGTGAAGAGCAGAAGAACGCCGGGCTCCAGGTTAACACAGAGAAAGAGAGAGAGAGAGAGAGAGCGCTCGGCCGCTCGCTCAATGAAAAGCGGCTAATCCTTTTCATTCACTTAAGGTCGCTTATCCAACAAAGCCGGGCCCTTATCCTCGGCGCGAGCCGGAGAACGGCGTGCCGGAGAGCCCAGCCAAGTTTAAGAGCGCGGAAACAACAGCCTGCCAGGAGAGGTAGCTGGAGGCCCGACTCTAATCCCAATGTTACTGTTAATCTAAGAGCTTCTGCGCATCTAATCAGCAGCACCAGCGCAGCTCCTGAACACTGCAGCCCACCGACTCACCGCCTCGACCCTTTACCTGCCTCCTCTCTAAAAAAAACAACCCAAAAAGGCAGTCTGTAGAGAGTAAATCATAGCAGCTGCGCTTATTAAAGTGCATGTGTTTTATATGCATTTCTATAGCTTTATGCCACGGCTTCATTCTGCAAGGTCGTTCCTCAGGACCTCCCAGCAGTTGGATTATAATGCTCACCTCGCTCAGGTCAGAGGGTGTGTGTGTGTGTGTGTGTGTGTGAGAGTGTGTCTGGGCTCACAGGGTGTGTGTGTGTGTGTGTGTGGGTTTAAAGCTGTGATCTACAGGTGTGTGTGTGTGTGTTTGTACGTGAATCTGCTTTTTGTTTGCGAACACCACCAAGATATACTAATGCATCTCAAAAAATAATCACTGAATATCATTAAAAGGTTCAGTTCAAAATATGAAACTCTCTTTAATTGTTTATTTCTTTTATTGTTGATGCTTATGGCTCAGAACCAATGAAAACCCAAAAATCAGTGTCTCAGAAAATTAGAATATTATATGACACCAACTGGTACTTTTGGTAGTGTGCCTGAAAAAGTCCTGCTGGAAAATGAAATGTAAATACCAGGTAATCGCATGGCCTCCACGTGGCTGGGCACGTGCTTGTAAATGCAGCAGCTGACAGCCTTTTGAACGCTGTGCACCTCAGTCGGGCACAGTTTTGTGCAGATATTTCCAGTTACAGCCAAAATCATGGTCCAAGACAACGCTTGGAGGGGGCGGGGCTGATGAGGTCGCAGGTTTATGTTTTCTGTTTTTTTTAGCTGTTTTCTGGAGGGAGGGGCAGAGAGCCTCACACAGGCCTCAGAAAGAACTCTCCACTCTTCATCACTGATGAAAAGTCCTGCACTGTTTAAAATCACAATATTCAGCTCTGGAAGATATTAAGAGACCACCTCAGTTTCTGAATCAGTTTCTCTGATTTTGCTATTTAAAGGTTTATGTTTGATTAATATAAACATTGCTGTTTTATTCTATAAACTGCAGACATCATTTCTCCCAAATTCCAAGTAAAAATATTGTCATTTAGAGCATTTATTTGCAGAAAATGAGAAATGGCTAAAATAAAAAAAAGATGCAGAGCTTTCAGACCTCAAATAATGCAAAGAAAACAAGTTCATATTCATAAAGTTTAAAGAGTTTAGAAATTAATATTCGGTGGAATAACCCTGGATTTTATTCACAGTTTTTATGCATCTTAGCATCATGTTCTCCTCCACCAGTCTTACACACTGCTTTTGGATAACTTTATGCCTTTACTCCTGGTGCAAAAATTCAAGCAGAGAGACAGAATGAGAGGTTGTTGTAAGAGAGTGTATAGTGAAAGTAACTGTACTCATCTCACGGAGGGTGTGACCTATGAAAGTGTTGTTCTGCAGGACGACCAGCACGTCTCCACGGCCCTGAGAACATCTGCTGCCCGACAAGATACACCACACCTCTAACACACACACACACACACACAGGACCCAGTGTCCCACTGCCACACACACATTCACACAGTTCCAGACTGTAATATGCTGGTTTGCTGTGATTATAGACCACTTAAAAAAATAGGTTTTTCCTTGATTTTACCAAATTGAAAACCTCTGGAATTTAATCAAGAGGAAGATGGATGATCACAAGCCATCAAACCACCAAACTGAACTGCTTGAATTTTTGCACCAGGAGTAAAGCAGCATAAAGTTATCCAAAAGCAGTGTGTAAGACTGGTGGAGGAGAACATTTTGCATTATTTGAGGTCTGAAAGCTCTGCATCGTTTTTGTTATTTCAGACATTTCTCATTTTCTGCAAATAAATGCTCTAAATGAGAATATTTTTATTTGGAATTTGGGAGAAATGTTGTCTGTAGTTTATAGAATAAAACAGCAATGTTCATTTAACTTAAACATAAACCTATAAATAGCAAAATCAGAGAAACAAAGTGAACAAAGTGCTGTTCAGAGCTGTAATGCACAGCTGAATCCCAGATGTCTCCTCGTGGTTTTGTAGGGCACCATGAAAGCCCTGGAACAACTGCTTCTGAATCTACATAGTTAATTATGGGTTTAATATAAAACTCTGTACCACAGTGAACTATCTGGTGGTAAAACAGAATTCTGAATGTGATGCTTTAAACAGGAAGTATAGAGCCATCTGAGAGTTATAGCTCTCATTCAAAGCCAGCTTTTAAACACTGCACAAGTTTAATCGAGGCTCTCTTCGTAAAACCACAGTTATTTCCAGCTGCTGCTGTTCTGTGAGTTTGTTTATGGCTGAGGTGCACCTCTAAAATATATAACACTGATGCTGGTTATAGTAATAATATATTTACTTTATATATTTAAGGCAATGTTTAAGCAAGAGCTGATAGCGGGTGCCTGGTGTCCAGTGGTGTGCAGTAAGGCCCCTCTAATCCCTCAGAGAAGGGGTGAAAATAAGTGCATGTAAATTATTACATAATATTAAATTAGGAAATATATATTATAGTTATTGTAAACTATAAGCATTTATACAACAGTTAGTTCCGACCTCACAATCTGATTGGTTGAGAAGTGTTCTAGCTGTGATGATATTTGTGATAACATCACAGCCTTCTCACACTAAACCTGTATCACTCCGCCAACGCGTTGCTGAGTAACGGCATATTTATATACACAGGACAGCTTAGAATCATCAACGGCATCAGCGGCAGTGTTAGCTTAGCACAGGCTAGCGCTCAACCACGGCACGCTCGCCCGCAGCGCTGGAAATTTTGATGATATAAATTTTGCTTTCAAGCTAACTTTCGTGGTGTTATTCTGTATGAACCATACACCGTTTTGTAGTTAAGTTTCAGTTCTGTTACAGTTGTGGTGGAACTACTTTTTGGCGGAAGGCAAAGTCCATATTAAAGCATATTCATTCTCAATTTCTTAAAGTTCTTTGATTTATTTTCTTTACTCATTTTGTAAAAAAAAGAAACTGTTGTATAAAAGCAACTGTTGCTTTTATACAACAGCTGTGATGATCTACAGTATTCGCCTTTGGCTCGTGCCTACGACCGAATCACAGCCGTGATGTTATTCGTGATAACACACTCCCTCTCGTGTTCTATTGCTTAAATATTTCATGACTTCACTAAAATAAAAAACAGCAACTAAAATTAAGCATTAGTTTGTGTTTTTCAGTTGCTATAGGACTCGTATCTGACTGACAGCTGTACTAACCAATCAAAACTGCTTTTTAAAATGGCTTTTGTATTTTTTGAAGGGTGTAGCAATGAGTTTTAGCAAGTCGTAGGACAATCTAATTAATCAGATTCATGATTTTCATGGCGGGGCCATGGCTGTCTAAGCAGCATTCTGATGAAGGTGCTTCGCATTGGTTAGTCGTAAAATGGCGCATATGCTGGATTAGTTCAAAAGTTAGCTAACTATAATAGAATTGCGACTGCAAATGAAACAGATATTGTGTTGTATTCTGATTAAAAAGCCCTTTTAAAGGCTATCCTTCAATGTGAAACTTCCATGTGTGTACTTAATGTTTTGGCAGCCCTGGCGTAATTATTGTAGACCTACAAATTAGTGATCTTTGTTGAACGGCTGTACTTGTAGGAAAATTAAGCACAGAAAAAACTTTGTTGTGGTCTGTTGTACAGTAAATGGTACTTTTGTCCTTTGTAGCTGTATTTATGGGCTGTTAATAATAAGGTGTATTAAGGTGTATTGTTAATATAACTAAGTCAAGACGGAGAATATGTGTATATATATATTATATATATATATACACTGCACGCCACAGCTGGTGTTTGGCTGGATTTGTCCACATTCAGTGCAGGAAACCCCACACACACATCTCCCACAGGTCAGTGCAGAGCTCTATATCTCTCCTTGGACATGGCAAAAGTCATGGGACAGTATATTTTAAGCACTCTATAAAGGAGCTAGGTCTATACAGGAAGGAAGAGTGAGAGTAGTGAGGAATCATTCAGAGAACAGCAGAGTAGAGCAGAACAGCCTCAGATCAAACCACTGCAGCTCAGAAATAAGAGAGAGAATTCAGCGCCTCATTACAATCACACAGATACCAAATCACTCTCTCTCTCTTTCTGTCTCTCTCTCTCTCACTCATATTCTCTCTCGCTTTCTCTTACTCTCTTTGCCCCCTCTCTCTCTCCTAAACTCTCTCTCTCTCTCCCTCATAAAGTCTCTCACTCCCCTCAGTCTTACAGTGATTTTCCTTCTCTCGCTCTCTCTCTCCTACTCTTTCTTTTTACTCTTCCTCCTCTTTTCTCTCTCTGCACTTTATCCCTCTCATTTTACTCTCTCTCTCTAACTCTGTTGCTTTCTCTCTCTCGTTTCTCTTTATCACTTACTCTTCCCACTTACTTTATCGCTTACTTTACTCTCTCTCTATTATCTTTCTTTCTCTCCCTCCCTTACTCTTTCTCTTTCACTCTCTCTCTTTCTTTCTCCATCATTCTCATTCTTAGTCTCTCTTTCCATATCTCATACACTATGATTCTCTCTCACTCACTTATACTCTCTCTCTTTACTTATGCGCTTTTCCTCTCTCTCTGCTCTTTCTCTCTTTCTATCTCATTTATACTCTTTCTTTTTACTCTTGTTCTTATTCTCTCTCTCTGCACTTCATCCCTCTCATTCTACTCTCTCTCTCTTCTCTGCTGCTCTTTCTCTCCATCTCTCTCTCTCTCTCGTTCTCTCTTTATCACTTACTCTTCCCACTCACTTTCTCGCTGACTGTACTCTCTCTCTATTATCTTTCTTTCTCTCCCTCCCTTACTCTTTCTCTTTCACTCTCTCTCTATTTCTTTCTCCATCATTCTCATTCTCAGTCTCTTACACTCTCTCTGCAACCCTTTCTTACACACACTCTCTATGATTCTCTCTCGCTCACTCATAAAATGTTTACTCATGCGCTTTTCCTCTCTCTCTCTCTCACTTTTTACTCTTGCTCTTCTTCTTTCTCTCTGTACTTCATCCCTCTTATTCTACTCTCTCTCTCTAACTCTGTCTACTCTCTCTTTTCTCTGTTGCTCTTTCTCTCTCTCGTTCTCTCTGTATCAGTTCAACAGTGCTTTATTGGCATGAATGTAACAATCAACACTATTGCCAAAGCATAAAACAGAAAACAAACAATAATAATAATAATAATAATAATAATAATAATAATCATCATAATAATAATAATTAAAAGTAAGATTACATACATATAATTATAACAATAGAAATTATTATTTACAGATTAACACTTATAATTATTATTAATGATAATTCAAATAGAAGGAAATAAGAGTGTGACTTTATAAATGTGTAATAATAAGCAATAAATCAGTAATATTAGAAATTAGTTATAATAATTTATATTGTGTGGTTTTGTCACTTACGCTTCCCACTCACTTTATCGCTTACTGTACTCTCTCTCTGTTATCTCTCTTTCTCTCTCTCCCTTACTCTTTCACTCTCTCTCTCTTTATCTCTCCATCATTTTAATTCTCAGTCTCTCTCTCTCTCCCTATATCTTACACCCTCTCTCTGCAACCCTTTTTTACACACACTCTCCATGATTCTCTCTCACTCACTCATACTCTCTCTCTTTACTTATGAGCTTTTCCGCTCTCTCTCTCTCTCTCTCTCTCTCTCTCTCTCTCTCTCTCTCTCTCTCTACCTACCTCTCTGACACTCCCTCTTTCTATTCTCTCTCATTCTTAGTTCAGTTCAGTTCTGTGGTGCTTTATTAGCATGAATGTAATTATATACACTACTGTCAAAGCAATTAATAATAAAAGTAAACGGATATTAAAAATTGATAATAAATAAAAATTTGTAAATTAGTAAATAAATAAACATACAGATTAGAGAGAAAAAATAGTAGAAGGTTAGTAAAAGGTTTAGTGGTCAGTAAAGGAAGTAAGTAAAAATTGTCACAAAAGCACCATAACAGTACAGTCATTAGTAATGATTGGTGGATGATCTCACTCTCTCTCTTTTTTACTCTTGCTCTCTCTCTTTCACTCTCCCTTTCTCTCTCTCTCTCTCTATCTAAATATATAGTATGTCTGTTTTACACGTTTCTAGTGGTGGTTTTCCACACGTTTGTTGATCTAATGTTAAATAAAGATCATGTTTAAGTGTCTCTCTCTCTCTCTCTCTCTCTCTCGCCCGGCGCTCCCTGAGCTGATTCTCCATGCAGGCAGATTACCTGCTGCGCTCTTCACGAGCTGCTCGGAGTCGAGCTTCAGCGGCTCTTTAATTCCTCTCTTCCTCCGTTCTCTCGTTTCTCTCCCTCTTTACAAATCACCTGATCAAAGCTCCACAGTAACCAGGGACCCCCGCTCCTGCTGCAGCACCAGAGTGTGTGTGTTTCATGTTTTTTTTTTTTAATCCTTTTATTTCAGGTCTCTGTATGTGTGTGAGTGTGTGTGTGTGTGGAGCAGCTCTGTTGTTGTAGATGAAGCTCATTATGAACTCCACTGAGATAAACCTGCTTTCACTGTTTTCTGACACTCAGGAGCCTCCACTGTATTTATTACAGTACAGAAGAGTGAGGCTGGGTTTAATCTCAGCACTGATGGGTCTCAGACTGTTACTGGGGGGGGGGGGTGTGACATATTATACTATGCAATATATTGCAATAATATCATAAACATGTTTGACAAGACAAAAAAAAAACTCTATATTGTGACAATAGAGATATTCTGTTGTATTTGTTTTGCTATTTACTATTTAAGTAGTAGATTTTTGTTGTTACATTAATATTAATATGGTTTTGTTGCATTTTCATTTTGTTACACTATTATTATTTTATACAAACTCAGGGTAAATTGTTCTATATACAAAATAGACAAACAAACTGATACACTCCAAGTCTGATAATTCACACTTCCTTGCCATGAGCACACTGGCCAGTGTTGAACCTCACTCACAAGATAAAACCTCACAACTTATACAGATGTGGGCTTTCCCGAGCCATCGCCTCTCTGCCAGCAGCTTGGTGGAGTGCCGGATTATAAGGCACACTATCAATGATTGTCTATTCTCTGCTCTATTTTCATACATAAGGTGCACCAGTTTATAAGGTGCATTATTTGACACTAGTAAGGAACATGGGAGTTGCCATATTTATCTTCTAATTCAGCAGGTCTTTCTGTTGTAAACTGTAAATCTTAAAAAAATAAAAAAATATATTTCAATATCAAAAAAGCGCTGCATGTTAATCTACACAGATTTCTCTCCTGGAAACTGTTTACTTATGTGAGTAAAGCGCTTCCATTTATTTACAGTAAGCTTAGATTTACAGATTTCTACTAAGGCTGAGTGCAGCAGCATTAGCATGAGCATTAGCGCTAGTGCGACGTAAATACCACCCGGCAGCTCTACACTGAGGAACTCTGTTGCCTGTTCCGGTAACCCATGGCTATATTAGCTAACGGTTTGTCCCATGTTGCTTGTTTTAACACAGTAAATGTGCAGACTACAGTCCAATATACTTGCCTCTGAATGCTGAAAAAGCTAGCACTTAGCGCGGTTAGCAGGTAATGCTAATGCTGCTCCAGCAGTGCTAGCCGGGGATAGCAGCAGGCTACAGACTCAACTCGGAACAGTGAAGGAGCTATGGCGTAGCATGGCTAGCAGCTAATGATAATACTACTCCAGTTTAACACTGTATAACACTGTATTTCACTGGTTTATCTGTCTAAGCTGCACTGTCGAGTTTTGGGAAAAAAGGATTTTAAGTGCACCTTATAGTGCGAAAAAAGGTAAACTATAAACTGAATCAGAAAGTTTACTGTTGGTTTAAACATGAGGTAACTGCATGGCCTCCATCCACATGGTTGGGCTTGTAAACCTGGGAATGTGTGGAAAGCTGTCCAGCACAGTTTTGCTTTATTGCAGATATTTCCAGTTACAGCTGAATTCACGCTTTTAATCCCAGAAAAAAAACAGAAAAAGATCTTATTTACCTTTTAAAAAGCAATTTAAATGCTTGATTAAAGAGCTGATTACTGTTGTTTTGCTGTTTATATCAGGTTTTGAGAGCTCGGCGCTGACTCAGCTCTTGATTGGTCCAGTGCGCGGATGGGGCCAGGGCTGGTGATGCCATGGGCCCTGCATTGTTTAACATTGCGTTAAATATATATCGTTGAAAAAAGAACTTTTCTAATGTAACATTTTACTCTACTTGGCTCTCTGCTGCACTGGTTGCTAAATTTGACAACATGGCTTTAAACATTTTTGATTTATTTGACTATTTCTATAGAATGAAAGGGAGTTTTTATTTTTTTTCTACAGCCCAATAAGCTTCCTATACCTTTTCAGCCACACAAGCCTCGAAGCTCCAGCACAAATTAAAATAAGAAAACATCACTTCATGCACCACGGAACACATCTCAGTTGATCTACTACATCTGCAGTACGAGGAACCTGGATCCTGTATGTTTAATATTTTTTCCTCTGCCTGAAGTTTCAGCTCTGTTCTTATCTCTACAGTAAGTGTGTTTCAGCTCAAAAATCATAAAATCTTCAGGTTGCCTCGAGCTGGATCAGCCCATCTCCGTGAAAACGCTTTTTCTTTTTTTTAGACAAGCTTTACAGTGATGTGGTTAACTGATGCTACGCTGCTGTGGCTTATTCTCTCCTCGCTGAGCACAGAATGTTCTTCCACCATGAAAATGCAGAGAACGCAGGCCTGCGACTGCACCGAGCGTTCAATCACACCTAATCCAGACAGTGGATCTGCTGAGAGAGATCAGAACCAGCCAGGCTTTCCCCTCACCGCACTCGGCCTTGTCATCGCCGGGGTTTTAGCTGATCTCAGATCTCTCACACACAAACCCGAGCGGAGCCTGAGGGCTACAGACAGAAGCAAAACGCAGAAAAATGCGTCTCCTAAGAGCCCAGGTCTGCTGTCTAGACGTTCAGCATCCAGGTCACACCATTACATACACATCCAGAGGCTGAAAGAGCTTACAGGATCAGGATCTTACTGTACCTGTGATCCTGAAATCACAAACGTTTGCACACGTCCTTAATTCAGTGTTTTTTCATTATTTATTTATTTATGTCCTGATGATAGATTAATACTAAAGTCATCCAAACTATGAAGAAAAACATATGCAATTGTTTAGTCAACAAAAAAGTGTTAAATAAACCAGAATATGTTTTATATTTAAAATTCTTCAAAGCAGCACCTCTTCCTTAGATTAGACAGTTTTGCACATCTCTGCTGGATTTACTCAGCCAGTTTTATGAGGTAGAGTCACCTTGAATTCAGGCTTTCAGTTAACAGCTGTGCTGAACTCATCAAGGGTTAATTACTTGAATTTCTTGCCCTTTTAGGCCCAATCTCATTTCACCCCTGGGCCCTACCCCTTACCCGTACCCCTCTGTTTTGCACGTACACATCGAGGGTTAGGGGAGGTATTTTTCACCCTTCATACAGAGATTTTTTTCAGATGCACACTTCAAACGAAGAGGTATAAGATTCACTGGTAAGAAACCCACAAATTTCAGTATTTTCCTTGTTAAAAGTGATTTTATGGGCAAACTCTTCATAACAAGCATAAAAAAGACAGCTAGTAGTTTGTCTCAGTGGTTCGCTTAAATTGTGCAACAGACAGCCGGGGCTGCAGCATTTAAGGTGGAACTGAAAAATAAAATAAAATAAAAGCTAATCAAAGCTAATTTCAGCTCTCCTTCAAAGGGAAATGAAGAAATGGACAATAAGAATTAGTCTCCACCTCTTCTGAAGACATTCGATAAAATACGCCCTAAAGTTAACTAGATAACCAATACTCATATAACCCATAATTCACACTTCCTTGCCATGAGCACACTGGCCAGTGTTCAACCTCACTCACAAGATAAAACCTCACAACTTATTCAGGTGTGGGCATTCCCGGGCCATCTGCTCTCTGCCAGCAGCTCAATGGAGTGCCGAATTATAAGGCACACTATCAATGATTGTCTATTTTCTGGTCTATTTTCATACCTAAGGTGCACCAGTTTATAAGGTGCATTATGCAACACTAGTAAAGAACATGGGAGTCGCCATATTTCCCTTCTAATTCAGCAGGTCTTAAAAGATAAAAAAAAAACTCTTTCAGTATCAAAAAAAGCACTGCATGTTAATCTACACAGATTTCTCTCCTGGAAATTGTTTACTTAGGTCAGTAAAGCACTTTCATTTATTTACAGCAAGCTTAGATTTACAGATTTCCGCTAAGGCTGGGTGCAGCAGCATTAGCATTAGCGCTAGTGCAACATAAATGCTACCCAACAGCGCTACACTGAGGAACTCTGTTCCTTTTTCCGGTAACCCAGGGCTATATTAGCTAGCGGTTCGTCTCATGTAGCTTGTTTTAACACAGTAAACGTGCAGACTACAGTCCAATATACTTGCCTCTGAATGCTGAAAAAGCTAGCACTTAGTGCAGTTAGCAGCTAATGCTAATGCTGCTCCAGCAATGCTAGTTGGGGTTAGCAGCAGGCTACAGGCTACAGGCTGCCAGGCTGCCAAGAGGTGAAATGGGATTGGGTCTTAATGTGTTTGAGAGCATCAGTTGTAAAGTTGTAAAGAGGTAGAGTATACAGTGAATACCGCTGTAACACAGATAAAATGGGATGTGCAGCACGGCTGCGAGCAGTGAATGCTGAAAAGGTCATGCTTTTAGTGTGTAAACAGCATGGAGCAGCAGAGACAGCGATAGTTCACAGCAGTAAATTATCTGGCTAATATATCAGATTAAACTGTGCATTATCAGCAGTTTAGCATAATTTAAAAAAGTATATTTGATAGCTGGGTCACATCGAGACCAGATCATGTTCTCATGCTCTCTGTGAGTTCTCATAGTCCGGGGCGACTCCGGTGGTCTGTCAGGATTAAACAGGCAGAGTGTTTTATGTGGGTTTACCCCGATTCGAGCTTTAGAGGGCTTTTGAGAGGTGGCACCACCTCTAAACCCCCGAGCTCCCAGCGCCCTGTAAAGTACCCGCTCCAGCAGGTGCCCGTATCTCTCCGCTGAGTGGACGAACGCAGTCGTATCGTTTTCCGCTTCGCGTCCCATTAAATGTGGCGCAGCGAGCCGGAGATGTTACTATAGAAACCAGCCATCACCTGTACAGCACAAACCCGGACAGGAAGCTTTTCATATGAGCATTCGGGGGAGAGACAGACACACACACACACACACACACACACACATCTACACACACTACTTTTGCTATTCTTGTTATTCTTGTGAGGAGCATCTATTCGCACAGGGCTGCAATATTTGAGCAAAAAAATCTAATTACAACAGCAATTATTCCACAGAATATTGTGATTGTAATTTTAATTATAATAAATTATATACGCATACATACAGGTCCAAACACACACACACACACACACACACACACACATCCACCACACACACACACACACACACACACACACTACACAGATCACTCAGTTTATAACACACACACACATGCACACAGGCACATGCACACACATACAGTACATATAGGTCCAAACATACACACACACACAGCACACACATACATGTCAAAAGACATAAAGGTAAAGGCTTCTAATTTATATTTTATATATGATAAATGTTCTCCCTCTGCACAATGATCACAGTTCCTACAACTATGTATAAAACACTCAAAAACAAAAAAAAAAGTAGAAAAAAGTAAAAGTCATATATTGCTTCTTAAGTCACTCTTAATTGGTTACTCAGTATATTAATGTATTAATGAAAACTGGTATATAAAAAAAATGTAGGGCCACTGGTTGCAGGACCTGTTTAATCTAATGCTGGGACGTCAAGGCTGCAACGATTAGTCGGCGTAAAAGGCATGACAAAAAAATAATCGTGACTAATTGACTAATTGAACAAATAATCGGCAGATTAGTTGACTACTAAACAAGTCATTAGTTGCAGCCCTAGTCAAAGTGCTGATGATAAAGACCAATGGTGATCTGGAATCGTACCAAATTGCACCCCGCACCATGACACCAGGACTTCTGGACGTGTTCTATGTGACCACTGTGGATACTTGTTGGTCGTCTTCACCACGACAAAAAAACAGGACTGTCTATTATTTTTTGATGAGTATATATTGCAAAACAACAATATATCACAAGCGTCATTTTTTTCCAAAACCGTGCAGCGCTAACAATAACCATGGTGCACACAGACTGTGTTATGTGTAATGAGTGTGCTGCTCTTCTCCTGCTGGATCAGGTGTTAAACTCAGAGGATGAATGGGGATGTTCATGTTAATTAGTGTAACAGATTGATTCAGGACTCACCAGGTTAGCCAGTATGTAGTGATAGCTCTTCACATTCTTCCCCAGCTCCACAACCTAAAACAAGAACAGAGAGAAACACAGAGGCTCGTCAGAAAGCTGCTGATTACAGGCAGTTAACAACAGTTAAGAGCGCTTAACAAAAACCATTAACACTCATGCAACCAAACAATTCCAATAGCCTGCTCTATTTATTGTTTTTTCTTAACAATTCAGTACAATTCAGTACAATTCAGTACAATTCAGTACACAGCTGCATCAAATCTGTAAGATCGTAAAAGGTTACGGTGATTGGCTATTTGTCTAAGCAATAATACTGCTTCTATCCATCCATTGGTGCACCTCCTCTCACAAAAGTCAAAGTCAATCCAAAGTGGTTTTTATTGTCATTTCAGCTATATACAGAGTACACAGTGAAACGAAACAACGTTCCTCCAGGGACCATGGTGCACATAAACACAGTGTAGACAGAACAATAGTGCAACAGTACAAAAGTGCAGACAGACAATACAACACAATACAGACAAAGAATAATAAATAACAAGACAGTGTGCAAATTATGCAGTGTGCAAAAAGTGTGCAAAAAAGACCAGTGAGGTAGTAATTACTCTATTACACAGTGTGCAATAGAGTCCAGTGAGGTAGTAGGGTTTTTAGTGCTTTCCATTTTCTGGGGTAAGTGGGGTAAGAGTGTGTGCATGTACAGAAAAACCATCAGTTCAGTCTCTGCAGTTAAGGAGTCTGATGGCTTGGGGGTAGAAGCTGTTGCAGACTCTGGTCGTGCTGGACCGGATGCTGCGGTACCTTCTTCCCGAAGGCAGGAGGGAGAACAGTTCGTGTGAGGGATGAGTGGGGTCTCACAGTCTGTTAACTGATCAAAATATATTTGAATGCATCATAGAGGCATGTCCAAGAGTCACTAATCTCTCACCAGGAGGTTTACTACACAAAAAAGGGCTTCTAAGGGACACTTTTTCACCCTCTTGTGGCAAACCCTCTTGAAGGTTTTTAGTGTTTGGTTTGGCAGAACTATTCTTTACCCAGGAAAAGTAGTTTGGTGTGAGCATTCACTGTTGACCTCTACCACAATCTATCTCACACTGCCTCACTCTGCCTTACTCTACCACATTCTGCCTCATTCTATCTCACTGCTCCTCAAGCTGTCTCACTGTACCATGGTCTGCCTTATTCTATCTCAATCTACCTCACGCCGTCCCATTCTGTCTCATTCTGCCTCACCGTACATCACTGTACCTTTCTCTACCTCAATCTCTCGCTCTGCCTCACTGTACCATGCTCTGCTTCATTCTATCTTCCTCTACCTCACTCCACCATGCTCTGCCTCACTCTATCTCACTCTTTCTCACTGTACCATGCTCTGCCTCATTCTATCTTACTCTAACCTGTTCTGCCTCATTCTTTCTAACTCTACCTCATTCTGCCTCACTGTATCTCACTCAACCTCACTCTTTTACTCTTCCTAACTCTACCTTGTTCTACCTCTGTCAGCCTTATTCTATCTCACTCTGCCTCACTGACTCACTGTACCATACTCTGCCTCATTCTATCTTACTCTAACTTATTCTCTCATTCTATCTCACTCTGCCTCACTGTACCTGACTGTCCCTTCCTCTACCTTGCTCAGCCTCATTCTATCTCATTTTACCTTGCTCTGCCCCACTCTACCTCACTTTGCCTCACTTTGATTCTCTCTGCCTCATTCTATCTCACTTTACTTCACTCTACCTCATTTTGCCTCATTCTATCTCTACTTCACTGTACCTCACTCTGCCTCACTCTGTCTTGCTGTGCCTTACTCTGCCTCATTCTATCTCGTTCTACCTCACTAGTTCTGCAGCACGGTTATGTTACAGGAGCACAGTCTGCACTGAGAGGCTGTTTCTGAATGCGGGTGATGTGGTTTAAGTTATTATTATTCACTGTTATTATTATTATTATTATTATTATTATTATTATTATTATTATTATTCACTAAGCTATTATTCACTGTATCATCACAGCTCTTTAAAAGTGTTTATCAAGAAAACTCACACTGCAATAACAATAAAAATATCATAAATTGTCCCCAACCAGAACATTGTAAGTACTTTCTAGTTTGGTTAAAAGTTTTAACTAATAGCACTAATGTTTTTTTTTACCGTTTTTTAAATCAGCATAGTGCTGGGAGGATACAGCACTGCTATATTTTCACTCTGTACAGCAAACTGAACATAAGAACTCTTAAGAACTCTGTTATCTTTCTCTTTTAAAGGGTTAACTCAGCTCAGCGGTGAGGTCATTATTACAGGGAAGGTCTGTAATGGCTGTTTTTTTACTGGTTTTGAGAGAAACTGGAGTGTTAACAAATCTGAGCTCAACACTGCAGAGAACAGTGAGTCAATCTGACGGAGGAGGAGGAGGAGAAGAAGGAGGAACACATTAACACTCCAAATCTTTCAATCTGTCCTGCCTGAGCTTCTCTCTCTCTCTCTCTCTCTCTCTCTCTCTCTCTCTCTCTCTCTCTCTCTCTCTCTCTCTCTCTGTCTCTCTCTCTCTCTCTCTCTCTGAGCCATCCAGAACCCGACCGGCTGAGTGAGTGACTGAGAGTGTGTGGGTATGAAGGTAGGAGTTATCACAGAAAAACAAACCATACAAAAACACAGCTAAACCACAACACCAACAGCAACAACATATACAGCAGATATATACAGCCAAAAGTTAAATATATATTTTTTACTACATTGTAAATGAATACTGAAGTGATCCAGACTATGAAGGAACACATAAGGAATCATGTAGTAACTTAAATACGTATTAAACAAACTAAAATACTCTTATCTTGGATGCTGTTAGCCTGCATTTTCTGAGGCTGGTGACTCTGATGAACTTATCCTGTACAACAGAGGAAACTCTTGCTCTTCCTTTCCTGGTCCTGATTGTGTCAGTTCCATTATAATGTTTTGGATGGTCTTTGAGCTGACAGCACTTGAGGATACTTTTCAGATCGACTGACTTTGACTGACAAGTCATTTTGTTCTTTATTTAGTTAAGTAGATGTTGCTTCTCATAATCTGGATTAGAACATTACTCAAATATTCACTATTCACTGTATACCTGTAACTCTACCTCTTCACTACTTTACTTTAACTGATGCTCTCAAACACTTTATTAAGAGACAAGAAATTCAAGTAATTAACTCTTGATGAGTTCAGCACAGCTGTTAACTGAAAGCCTGAATTCCAGGTGACTCTACCTCATAAAGCTGACTGAGAAAATCCAGCAGAGATGTGCAAAACTGTCTCTATCTAAACAAGAGGTGCTACTTTT
Source organism: Astyanax mexicanus (assembly GCF_023375975.1). Lineage (NCBI taxonomy): Eukaryota > Metazoa > Chordata > Actinopteri > Characiformes > Acestrorhamphidae > Astyanax > Astyanax mexicanus. The sequence continues at coordinate 49,611,260 of NC_064417.1, forward strand.
TAGAATCTAAAATATACTCTGGACTGTTTAACACTTTTTTGTTATTTGAAAAATTCTGAATATGTTTTACTTCAGAGTTTGGATGACTTTAGTATAAATTTATAATGCTGATTTTTTAAAATAATGATAAAACCACTGAATTTATGGTGTCCGAACTTTTTTTTTTTGGCGCATTTCATGTTATGAAAACAGTATTGAACTTTTTTAAACCTTTCGGTTATCTGTAGTACAGAGACATTTCGATCAGATTCTTTTTTGTTCTGAATATCGATAGCCAGTCTTAAGTGGGACAAAATATTGATATCACAACATCCCTTTCCTTATCTTTAAGTCGCCAAAAAGATAATCAAAAACATTATAAAGCTGATGAAACTGGCACTCATTAGGACCACCTCAGAAAGGAAAATGCAATGGAAATGTACTGGATAAGTTCATCAGAGTTACCAGCCTCAGAAACTGCAAGATAAGAGAACCTAAATACATTTTGGAATACTATATACTGTACAATACATATTTTTGTATTTTCCTTTAAAAAGCAATACGAAATAAAAAAGTAGTTTTTAATGTGTTTAAGAGCATTAATTGCAAGGTTGTGGTATTCAGTGAGTAATGTTCTGTTATAACTTTGAAAGTATCCACAAGTGCAGTTGTAAAGACCATGTAAAAAACGTTATGATGGAACTGGCACTCATCAGGACTGCCAGGGGAAAGGAAATGCAAGAGTTTCCTCTGTTGTACAGGATAAGTTAATCAGAGTTACCAGCCTCAGAACCCTCTAAAAGTTAACAGCTTCCCAGATAAGAGCACCTACATACTTTTTCACAGTATTTTGGTTTATTTAACACTTTTTTCAATCTAGTTACTACATGATTCCTTATGTGTACCTTTGTAGGCTGAGAGTGTCTGCGTGTGTGTGTGTGTGTGTGTGTGGAGGTTTTGTATGTATTAGTCTATTAACGGAGTGTAACTACACTGAAAAAAAATATACTTTGGACCAACTTAAAAAAAATTGCTTTAATTTGTTACACCTAAATATATTTATGATTTAGTTTAGTTTAATTTATAATCTAACATTTTGATTTAAAATCAATCAATGTATTTATAATAAATATTCTTTTCACACTTTGTTTTACACTTTTCTTTAAATATATGGAATAACAGATATTTTTCTGTTAAAGCAAAGTATAAATGTACCTTTGTATAAGCTAATTAAATAATTTAAATTCTGTTAGTTAATTTGATTAACCTTCCCTAATTTCCTTTTCAACCAAAATGCATTATTTATTTAACCATTATATAAAACTTCCCTCAGCAGCTAAGAGAAGATACCCTGAGGGCAACAACTTCACAAGAGAGGAGAGTGAGAGAGGAGGACACACCCTTTACGTGTAATAGTAGTGACGGGAGCCAATGGGAAAAGTGTGTGACTTTCTGATAGGGCTGAACGATTAATTGCATTTGCGATAATCTCGCGATATTTTAAAATGAGATTCTCTAACCGCACAGGCTGCGATTTGACTGGTCACGTGACTTGGGAGCGAGCCAAGCCGAGGACGAGCGGAGCAAACCCGAGCAGAAGGCAGGGAGGTGGAGAAGTGAAGCCAACACAGCGCACTTTAGGGCGTTTTCACACCAGCACTATTTGGTCCGGTTAAAATGAACTCTGGTCCGTTTGTAACTTTAGTGCGGTTTGATTGAGCAGGTGTAAAAACAGTAATCGCACTCGGGTGCGGATCAAAAGAACCGGACCGAGACCAGCTAGAGGAGGTGGATAACGCTAATTACCACAGCTGTGAACAAACACATGCTCCATGCTCGCGCCGTCTGCGCTGTATTCACCGCTCACAGCCGCGTGACTCTGTTTATTATGTATAAATCTGCGCTGCACGTAGAAACACAAAATCTTCTCGCTGTATTTACTTTTTTCGTATATTTATATTTAACGTACTCCCGTGTCAGACAGCTCTGACCAATCAGAGGACGCAGGCTGCTCGCGTGGTTTATTGATGCACATTTTGGTGCGTTTACATTTATGCCTATGTGAAACCAGACCGAACAGAGCGAGAGAGCGCTCCAAGTAAACGAACTCATTAACTGATTCAGACCAGAGAAATGAACTACAAGTGTGAAAACGCCCAAAAAAAAACATCACAAAGCCTCGTATGGTATTTGCAAGGCTAAAATGCCAACGACCAGTGCTGCATCTTCAAATACAGAAAATAACGAGTTGGTTAAAGCAGATTCTCTTTATGTTTTTTGCACTTTATTTTTTTATGATGTTACTAGCTGGAGAGCAGTAAGTTAAATTTTTTTATATCTATTTGTTCTATAAAAAAATGGTGAAAAGGAAAAGCTATTTATATATTTATTTTTCTATTAAAAAAACAAAAACAAATGGTGAAAAGGAAAAGCATAGATTTGTTTGCTTTATTGTTATCTGTGCTTTAAATAAATCTGACATTGTTTATTATTAAACAAATTGATTTATTGCTTCTGTTTGTTGAAAAATACTTGAGAAGACATTAAAAAATCGCATTTTAAATCGCAATCGCAATTTATAGATAAAAAATTGCAATTAGATTATTTTCCAAAATCGTTCAGCCCTACTTTCTGACAGAAAAACTCCAGGAGGAGTGATCTGATGTGATGCCTCTGAAATGAAGTAAAAAATAATATTTTGAGTTAAAGCTCCACTAGGTAGGATTGAGATTTTGTGCTCGTGGGCGCCCCCTACAGTTGCAGTGAGTATAATAAATGTTTCATTAGAACTAAAGGTTGGAAAGCAGGTCGCAGTTCTCGCGAGCGTTGGTCACGGACGCCTCGGAAAACTTACAGAGTCTGGTTTGAGCTCAGAGGAGCTCCGGCACAGAGACGAGAGCACCGCTATTCCTCCTATTACACCTCAATTCAGCGCTGCAGTGAGTTTCAAGCTGTAATTTTACTTCTTTAAAAAGATCAAAAATCAAGGAAATCCTACCTAGTGCTGCTTTAAATTATTTATTTTAAATTGTTTTAATAGGGAATGGATTTTTTTAGGCAAACTGAGAGAAACAGGTTTAAACCAGAAATCATAATTTTTCATTAGACCAATATAAAACATGGTTGTTACACTTTTTTCATTGTGTGTGTTAATGTGTGTGTTGAAGTTAAATCAGTGAGCAGACGTTAGCTCCAGGGTGTGACAGACAGTGGCATTAGTTATTAACACTGACCCCCAATACAGACCCCCTCCTCCCCCAGACCAGCTCCAGGCCTGGAAAATAAATGGCTGAGACCCACCATGCCCTCGTCATGAGGACACACACTCACACACACACACACACACACACACACATACATACACGCACCAGCAGAATGGACTCCTGAAGTGACCCGATTGGCATTCCCAGATTAAAAGTTGCTCTGAGACAAATTCGGCTGCTGTTGTGTAACCACATAAAGAGCTATCCTCACACAACCTGCCTCAACTACACACCAACCCAAACACTGTCAGCAGGAAGAATGGCCTTTGTGCTGTTTTCCAGTGCGGTAGATTGTGAGCGCGCTGTGATGGATGATAACTGGGAGAACTCGCAAAACGTGCCGGGAAAAGAAAATCGCCACAAACCCAGAGCAATAAGCTTAACTGGAGCTAGAGCATCATCAATAACCAGCCAGGGAGCAATGATCACCTTCACCTACCCAGTCAGAAAGAAGAGGAAAGGAAAGGAGAGGAAGAGCTGCTTAGGAAAAATTAAAAACCAACAGAGGAGCACTCGTTAAAGCAGCAGGTAGGATTTTCTTGATTTTTGATATTTTTAAAGAAGTAAAATTACAGCTTGAAACTCACTGCAGCGCTGCATTGAGGTGTAATAGGAGGAATAGCGGTGCTCTCGTCTCTGTGCCGGAGCTCCTCTGAGCTCAAACCAGACTTTGTATGTTTTCCGAGGCGGCCGCGACCAACGCTCGCGAGAACTGCGACCTGCTTTCCAACCTTTAGTTCTAACAGTTCTACAAGAACTACTGGTTCATTCTTTACAAACTAACATACAGACACTCTGGCAGAAGCTGGAAAGAGACCGAATATGTCTGTGAAAGCCAGAAAACGAGAAAGAGAAACTAATCCGCCTGAAACATTTATTACACTCTACAAGTGTAGGGGGAGCCCACGAGCACAAAATCTCAATCCTACCCAGTGGCGCTTTAACTTATAATGTAGTACAATTAATTATTAGTATTTAGTTTTGTGTTGTTCTTGTTGATTGGTTATACATTACATACCTGTACAGTACCAACATGGTCAAAAACAGGCAGGAGAAATTGTAGTAAGATAATTAAAAAGGGGCCACATACTATTTAGAATGATCTTCTGCTAGAGTCAATAGAGCAAATCCAGATATAATGAGGATATGGATAATTAAATATGTGAAAAATCTTCTTTTATCATGATCACTTTTTATTAATAGACTTTGTTTCATGTATATATTGTGGTAAATGTGTGGTGGTTGGGTGGGTAGGGATAGTAATGGGAAAGGTGAACTGGATGTAGTGGGTTAGATGTGGGTGGGATGGGATTTGAAAGAGATAAGAAAACATTGTCAGCTTTGTGTTACACTCTGTTACATCTGTTATCTACAAAACTTTCAATAAAAACTTGATTAATAAAAAAAATAACGGGTCATGTACAGAATAGACAATTCACAGGTAAGATAAAAAAACACTTTGCACAGATGGACAAAACCAAATCTTATACACGGCGCTGAGTGAGTGAAGTGCAGGGTTATATACAGCTCTGGAAAAAAAAAACTAAGAGAGCACTTAAAAATTATTATTTTCTTTGTTTTTACCAAATTATAAACCTCTGGAATATAATCAAGAAGAAGAAAGATGATCCCAAGCCATCAAACCAAGCTGCAGTGTTCGATTTTTTGCACCACGAGTAAAGGCAGAAAGTTATCCAAAAGCAGTGTGTAAGACTGGTGGAGGAGAACATGATGCCGAGATGCATGAAAACTGTGATTAAAAACCAGGGTTATTCCACCAAAAATTGATTTCTGAACTCTTAAAGTTTTATGAAAATGAACTTGATTTCTCTGCATTGCTTTTTTGTTATTTCATCCATTTCTCATTTTTGGTATTTGGGAGAAATGTTGTCTGTAGTTATAGAATAGAATAAAACAACAATGTTCAGGTTACTCAAAAATATACATATAAACTGCAAAATCAGAGAAACTGATTCATAAACTGAAGTTTTCTCTTTATTTTTTTCCAGAGTTGTACAGTGAGGTGAACAGGTGAAATCAATACTCAGGTGAATGACTTTAAAATGGCTTTTATATTAAATTTACAACGTAAAAAATATAAAAAGAAATGAAACACACTAAATGAGAAGAGATGTGTCCAAACTTTCTTTAAATTAGGACTGTATATGTGTGTGAGCATTTTACTAAGGCTACAGTGTAAATAGCGCTGTATATGTATTTTAAGAATTATTGTGTATCAAGGAATTACATTCATATATATATATATATATATATTCAACATTAAAATCCTCCACCAGCAGTCAGCATTTCTTCCACAGTCAGACTTTTTCTACTCGTCTCAACATTCAATAATAACCCAGATCAGATTTCACAGCTGGACTGAAGGTAATCTCTGTGCTTCCCCAGAAATATAAACAGAAACTCCCTGAGCTGAAGGGATTCCAGACAGTCCATCTGAGAGGAAGAGCAAACAGCCCTCAGAGACTCACCGTCTCAAAACTGCAACAATCGCTTAAATCCGTCTGTTTCTAATCTCCCAACAGTCCACTCTACTCCTCTCACTGAATGAAGACATCGTTCGTGATGAAGAAAATGTTTTTGTAATCTCACACAGATTCCTAACAGGCTTCTAGTAAATGTAAATAAGTACAAATAAACAAATTAAAAATGTTATAAATAAATGCAATCCAAATAAAAAAAGAAATAAATAGAAAATACCCCAAACAATGTTTTTGGATTACAGACTTCAGGAAATGAGCAGGATACAGTTACGAATCAAAGAATATTAAATGTCCTATAGCTGATAGCGAGGACAGTGGAGGAGATCATCTAAGTCTCTCTGATGTGAATATATCTATGTCGATAAACGTGGTGGTCTGGAAATGAGGTGTGTTCAGGTAAATTTCTGGAGTATTGCTATCTTGGCAACAGAAAATACAGGTGCACCACTGACTGAATACAACCTAGACAGACACCAACAGTCAGACGTTCATTGCTATCTTGGCAATGCAGTTGCATCAATCCCCTGCTTGTTACTCAAATAAGAACATGCAGCAGTGCACAAACCCAACTTTTACATCAACAATAGACATAATACCGAATAAAACAAGCGCTGGGGTCTTGGGTTCAAGTCCCTATCTGGGTGGAGTTTTTTCATGTTCTCCTTGTGTCTGCGTGGGTTTCCTCTGGGGATTTTGGTTTCCTCCCACAGTTATAAAACACATAGTTCAGGTAAATTGGATATTCTAAATCACCCAGAATAATTGAATACTCTAAATTAATTTGTATATGTATCTATAGGTACAGTCATATGAAAAAGTTTGGGCACCCCTATTAATCTTAATCATTTTTAGTTCTAAATATTTGGGTGTTTCAGCCATTTCAGTTTGATATATCTTATAACTGATGGACACAGTAATATTTCAGGATTGAAATGAGGTTTATTGTACTAACAGAAAATGTGCAATATGCATTAAACCAAAATTTGACCAGTGGAAAAGTATGGGCACCCTTATCATTTTATTGATTTGAATACTCCTAACTACTTTTTACTGACTTACTGAAGCACAACATTGGTTTGGTAACCTCATTGAGCTTTGAACTTCATAGCCAGGTGTATCCAATCATGAGAAAAGGTATTTAAGGTGGCCAATTGCAAGTTGTTCTCCTATTTGAATCTCCTCTGAAGAGTGGCATCATGGGCTCATCAAAACAACTTTCAAATGATCTAAAAACAAAGATTGTTCAACATAGTTGTTCAGGGGAAGGATACAAAAAGTAGTTTCAGAGATTTAACCTGTCAGTTTCCACTGTGAGGAACATAGTAAGGAAATGGAAGACCACAGGGACAGTTCTTGTTAAGCCCAGAAGTGGCAGGCCAAGAAAAATATCAGAAAGGCAGAGAAGAAGAATGGTGAGAACAGTCAAGGACAATCCACAGACCACCTCCAAAGAGCTGCAGCATCATCTTGCTGCAGATGGTGTCACTGTGCATCGGTACACAATACAGCGCACTTTGCACAAGGAGAAGCTGTATGGGAGAGTGATGCAAAAGAAGCCATTTCTGCAAGCACGCCACAAACAGAGTCACCTGAGATGTGCAAAAGCAAAAGCACACCTCAGGCGACTCTGTTTGTGGCGTGCTTGCAGAAATGGCTTCTAGATCCCATAACGTTGTTTTAAGACCTGTAAGCTTCACTGTAGAGCCTCTATGAGCATCAGTGAGCCTTAGGCAACCATGACCTGTCATTATCTCACTGGTTGTTCTTTTGAAGATGTTCTGATCCAGTCATTGTCTAGAACATCAGAGTTTATGTTTGCTGTCAAACTTTCCCTAATTTCAACACATCAACTTCAAAAACTGACTGTTCATGTAACAGATGCCACTGTACATGAAGATGAAGTCACTGTGGTTTTAATGTTATGGCTGATTGTGGTATGCTTGTGTTTTGAGGAATAAAGGATTTACAAGTATGCCAACATCTTGTGAAATGTATGAAATGTAAAGAGAGGCCCTGAGGTGGATCTAGAAGGTTAATTAACGGTTAACAGTGGCTCTTTCTGGAGGAGGCGGGAGGTGACAGGGATAATGCCACGCTGCCTCCACCAGCTCTGAATGTTGGCATGTTATTTATCTCTCCTGTCCTTGGCGCTTTGTGTGAGTGAGCAGTCTGCCCTGGATGTGATAACCGCAGCCACGGGCTCCGTCTGAACGCTCCGGCTGCTTTAGAGTTGAGTCCGGGCCTGCCGGTGAAGGAGAAGAAGATATTTCCATAGCTGCCACTTGGCACGGGCAGCGGGTGACTAACGTGCTGGATGTGTGCCTCAGAGTCTGAGCCGAGGCTGTTTTTAGCAGCGACCTTTAGCGTGAGAGTTGTGAGAAGAGGGAACGCTGTAGAAACCTGTAATTACACCCAGAGCGGAGTTCCCTCCCCCGGCCCAAGCGCCCAGTCCTTACCTTCTTCAGGATGGAGGCGAGGCGCTCCAGCTCGCAGTCGATGATGATCTGGCCCTCCTTCCTCTTGTCCAGGTCCTGGAAGACTTTGAGGAAGGACGCCTCGGTCATGGTCTCCACGTTCACCGAGGTCACCAGCCAGTTCCGCTCGGCCGCCGTGTCCAGAACCTTCTGCAGGACGGTCAGTCCTGTAAGAGGGGCGAGAGGCGAGAGTTCTTTACAGAGAAAAATGAGTTTAGTGAAGAACAGGACGTGGCATTTCAGGACGTGTTCTGTAGATACAGTGAAGAACATTTCAAGGTCAAAACAGTCCCTATAGTACTGCACCACTTACCACACTATACACTAGAGATAAAGCACGTTTTCACACTGACAATATTTGGTCCACCTTTTTAAAGTTTGTTTCAGCAGGTGTGAAAACTGTCATTTTAAAACGGATGGATGGATGGATGGATGGAAGAATGGATGGATGGGTGGGTGGATGGATGGATGGATGGATGGATGGGTGGATGGATGGACGGATGGGTGGATGGATGGGTGCATGGGTAGATGGATGGATGGATGGATGGGTGGATGGGTGGATGGATGGACATAGATAGACAGTTGGATGGCTGGATGGATGGGTGGATGGATGGATGGACGGACAAATAGATGGGTGGATGGATGGGTTGGATAGATAGATAGATAGATAGATAGATAGATAGATAGATAGATAGATAGATAGATAGATAGATAGATAGATAGATAGATAGATAGATAGATAGATAGATAGATAGATAGATAGATAGATATTTGTGCAGATATCATTTTAAAGAGTTTCATTTTAAAGAATTTTGATATTCATGACAACACTATACTTTGAGAAGAGTTAAAACCCTCTTCTCAGCCCCTCACTCTCACTCTCACTCTCACTCTCAGTCTCAATACAGAACACTGGCAGTGAACAGAAGGAGCGAGAGAGAGTCTGTTTAATTACTTGCAGGAAATAGGGCCTGATTAGTGAGGCCATTGATTCTGGCATTAGATTTACAGGCCCAGAGAAGAGCCAGCGCCAGACTAATTCAGCCAGCACCAGACCAATCAGTCCTCTCCCGAGACCGGCCACAATTACTCCACACCCCTAACAACGCTCCCAGCAGCTGCAGCGCCGCCATTAAACCCGCCGCTGATTAGCTGCTGATTACTGTAAGAGCACAGGTACAGTACTGACAGGTGAGGAAGAGGCTCTGATGGACGGTGATGATGCCACTGTTTACTGTCCTCATCTCAACCCTGCAGCAGATAATCAGCTCTGCTCTCAAATCAAAAGACTGGGAATACGCCAGAGCTATAATATTACTACTAATAATAATATTAATACTACTAATAATAAGGGCTGTTAACCTTAAAGCAATAACACACGCAATTACACAGGAGGAGTGTCCAAACTTCTGACTGGTATTATTCTTCTAATATAGGCTCTGTTGTATTTCAGGACCACGGTCAGTACTGATACATTTCAGCACCATGGTCAGCTCCTGTAATATCTGCCCACTGATTCACTCCACTGTACCCTTTCAGCTCCAGCCCTGTACTGAGTCACTACTAATTCACTCCACTGATTAAGATGGATGGATGGATGGATGGATGGATGGATGGATGGATGGATGGATGGATGGATGGATGGATGGATGGATCGATACTTTATTGATCCCCGAGGGGAAATTCTAGACATCCAGCAGCAGGTATAATACACAAAGTTACAAATTGAATACACAAAGTTACAAAATAAAATATATAAAATATAAAGATAAAGATACATATAAATACAATCAAATAAAAAAATAAAAAATAGAATGTACAATGTAAAATGTAAAATGTAACTCCACTGATTCAGGTTACTAATTTACTGTACTGATTCACTGTATTGATTCACTGTAACTATACCGTGCACTTACTCGCTGTACTTATTCTCTGTACTGATTCGCTGTACTTGTTTGCTCTTTTTATTTGCTTGACTGATTCACTGCACTGATTCATTCTACTGATTCACTTCACTGATGAATTCTAATAATTCACTTTACTAATTTACTGTATTTATTCACTGTATTTATTCACTGTACTGATTCACTGCACCTATTCCGTGCACTTACTCACTGTACTTATTCTCTGTACTGATTCGCTGTATTTATTTGCTTTATTTATTTGCTTGATTGATTCACTGTACTGATTCACTCTACTGATTCATTCTACTGATTCACGGTACTGATCCACTGCACTGATTAACTGCCCTGATTCACTCTACATATTCACTCTACTGGTTCACTCTACTGGTTCACTCTACTGGTTCACTCTACTGGTTCACTCTACTGGTTCACTCTATTATTTGTTGTACTGATTCACTGTACAAATTCACTGTAGCGTTTCACTGTACAAATTCACTGTACTGATTCACTGTACTAAATAACTCTACTGATTCACTGTACTAATTCACTGTACTTATTCACGGTAAAAATTAACTTTACTAATTCACTATACTTATTCACTCTAATGATTCACTGTAATGATTCACTGTTCTTACCCACTGTAATTATTCACTCTACTTATGCACTCTAATGATCCACTGTACTGATTCACTGTTCTTATTCATTCTAATGATTCACTGTAATGATTCATTGTACTTGCTCACTCTAATGATTCACTGTACTGATTCACTGTTCTTATTCACTCTAATGATTCACTGTAATGATTCACTGTACTTGCTCACTCTAATGATTCACTGTACTGATTCACTGTTCTTATTCACTCTAATGATTCACTGTAATGATTCACTGTACTTATTCATTCGAAATGATTCACTGTACTTATTCACTGTACTTGCTCACTCTAATGATTCACTGTACTGATTCACTGTTCTTATTCATTCTAATGATTCACTGTAATGATTCACTGTACTTATTCATTCGAAATGATTCACTGTAATGATTCACTGTACTTGCTCAGTCTAATGATTCACTGTACTAATTCACTGTACTTGCTCATTCAAATGATTCACTGTACTGATTCACTATACTTGTTCACTCTAATGATTCACTGTAATGATTCACTGTACTTGCTCAGTCTAATGATTCACTGTACTAATTCACTGTACTTGCTCATTCAAATGATTCACTGTACTGATTCACTATACTTGTTCACTCTAATGATTCACTGTTTGATTCACTGTACTTGCTCACTCTAATGATTCACTGTACTTATTCACTGTTCTTATTCATTCTAATGATTCACTGTAATGATTCACTGTACTTGCTCACTCGAATGATTCACTGTACTGATTCACTATACTTGTTCACTCTAATGATTCACTGTACTGATTCACTGTACTTATTCACTGTACTTGTTCACTCTAATGATTCACTGTACTGATTCACTGTACTTGCTCACTCTAATGATTCACTGTACTTATTCACTGTTCTTATTCATTCTAATGATTCACTGTAATGATTCACTGTACTTGCTCAGTCTAATGATTCACTGTACTGATTCACTGTACTTGCTCACTCGAATGATTCACTGTACTGATTCACTATACTTGTTCACTCTAATGATTCACTGTACTGATTCACTATACTTGTTCACTCTAATGATTCACTGTACTTATTCTCTCTACTTATTCCCTCTTATTCACTTTTAATTCACTGTACTTATTCACTGTACTTATTCACTGTACAATTTTACTTCACTGATCCACTGCACTGATTCACTGTACTAACTCATTGTACTCTGCAATACATCCATAAACATCAAAAGGAAACTCCTCTCACCAAGTCAACACCGCCGTCACCAGTGCGGCGCGAGAGCAGAATTATCGCCTTTCCTCCAGCAGTTACACTGCGGCTGAGTGAGGACCACAGGGAGACATTAATAAGCTTCAGTGAGCATTTACGGGGGGATTGTTTATGAAAGGTTTAATGGACTTTTCGAGATTGTTTTATGTTTGGAACGGCACCCAAAATAAAAGGAAATGTGCTGGAATTTAATGGCCTTTGTTTAACGCCAAACTGAAACAGCTGTTGCCAGAGCCGGCATTAAAACCACGGCGAGAGGAAGAGACGAGACGCTGTAATTTATTACACCCCTCGCTTCAGTGTGAACAGGAGTAAACGTCTCATTTAATTAGAGGGACAGGCTATAAAACAGACCACCACACACTGAAACACAATACTGTAGCCACCTTCTTTAAACACAGGGCTCAGGTTCAGGAACAGAACCATAAAATAAAAAGTTCACACCCTTATTCAGCATTTGGCAAAGTTATTAAAGTGCAGATCTGAGGAGTAGATGGAAAATCTGGGTCACAAAAACAAAATAACTCTATAATGAAAGAACCCTGCGTTGAGAGGAGAAGAAGAAGGAGAAAAGATATTGATTTTTTTTTCAGTAGATAAGTCTGAGCCTAGTCTGAGTTGTTTGTCTTCGTTCATTCTGAGGTCATTACAAGGCTTAGTCCTCTTTTCCTGAGTACATGAAGATCTCATAGGAAGTTAATTAAGGATACAGAGTAGGACAGGAAGTACAGATTTACACTCAGTAAACTCAGTATTAAAGTGATAAGCATCACAGAAGTGCCTATAATGTTGAGGAATGTATCCATCTGGAACCACAATAGCCAGTGTTCAAACTTACTCACATGGTAACACCTCACAATGTATACGTGTCCCAAATCATTGGCTTTGCTGGGGTTTGAGTTATGAACTTTTGAGAGGGGTATCCGGTTAGTGTTCTAGTGCTCACTGTACTAGACTTAGTAATGTACTCTTGAGAGGGGTATCTTATTCGTTTTCTGCTACTCACTGTTCAGCGCTCAGTGATAGACTCTCAAGAGGGTTATCCAGTTAGTGTTCTGATACTCACTGTTCTGGACTGAGTTATGGACTCTTGTGATGTGTATCTAATCAGTAGTACTAAAAGTCTTATTCTGCTTTCTTAACAAAGTGCATAAGTTTTACACAGTCTATAATTTAGCATTTGAACAAGTACTACAGTGTCCTCCAATCAAGGAACATCTACAAATTGATTAAATTAAAAGAAAATCTCGTTTTTATTGCATACTTGTTTGAAAATTCACTAATACCGATACAGAGCCCACAGTGTGGGCAGTGTGCCAAGTCCTGCTGAAAAACAAAATCTGCATCTCTATAAACTTTGGCAGCAGACGGAAGCATGAAGTGCTGATTTTGGACTTGATAAAACACAGTGGATCAACACCAGCAGATGACATGTCTCTCCAAACCATCACTGATCATCAGTAAATTTTACATTTCATTTGTAAATCAAGGGAGCAGAGTCTGGAGGAAGAGTGGCGAGACACACAGTCCAAACTGCTCGAGGTCTAGTGTGAAGTTTCCACAAACAGAGTGGAGTTGGTCCACTTTTATGAAGATTTCATTTTCCAGCAGGACTGTTACTGGTACTGCCTAAAGTACCAATTGGTCTTATATAATATTCAAATATTTTAAAACACTGATTTTAGTTTTTTTTTTAATTGGCTGTGAGCCATAATTATCAACAATAAAATAAAGAAATGGTTAAAATAGATCTCTCTGTGTGTAATACATCTAAATATAATATGAGTTTTACATTTTGAACTAAATTATTAAAATAAAGTAACTTTTCAACTGTATTCTATTTCTTTTTAAATGAAGCACCTGTAACTAGTGATAGATTCATATAATGAGTTGCCTTTCCAAATTGGGAAAAAAATGGCATATATTAGAAATAAATATACAGGGGTTGAACAATGAAACTGAAACACCTGGTTTTAGAGAACAATAATTTATTGTGGTGACGGACAGTTCTGGTGGAAACAGGAGAGTTGAGGTGCACATTGAATTCTGCGTGATTTGATCAGCCGTGGTTTTATGTTTTTTGGATACAATCCGGGTTAGCACCCGAACATCCCTTTTAGACAGCTTCCTCTTACAGTGTCCACAGTTAATCCTTTTGGATGTGGTTGGTCCTTCTTGGTGGTATGCTGACATTACCCTGGATACCGTGGCTCTTGATGCATCACAAAGACTTGCTGTCTTGGTCACAGATGCTCCAGCAAGACGTGCACCAACAATTTGTCCTCTTTTGAACTCTGGTATGTCATAATGTTGTGTGCATTGCAATATTTAGAGCAGAACTGTGCTCTTACCCTGCTAATTGAACCTTCACACTCTGCTCTTACTGGTGCAATGTGCAATTAATGAAGATTGAACACCAGGCTGCTCCAATTTAGGTGTTTCAGTTTCATTGTCCAACCCCTGTATAATCATGATGATTTAATATTTTTTACGCAATCTTACGCTACTACTATACACGCATATATACTACATGCATTTCCCTGCCTGACACAGTGAAAGCCTGGCGTATCCTCTTTCTACAGCAGATCAGCTCGCTCGCTATAGGAGGCTCTACTGTATGTGGTGACAGGATTCACATCTGTGTCACAAACACATGTGCACTAGAGCCTGGAGCACGTACCGACCTCTACACAAACAAGCGTTTCCTTAAAAGACTTAAAATAACCCCGCGGACGGCGCAGCACCGTAACCAGGCAACAGGAGCCCGGCACTATGGATTCCTGCAATATGGTTCCACTCCGTCACGGAGAGTTAATGGCCCTACAGTCCTAACCCGGAGCCCGAGCGGCTCCCGGCAGATAAAACCATCAGCCAGACACCCGTGGCCTGCGCTGAGACATACATCAAAACCCCCTGCCACTGCTGCCGCCACTGCCGCCATCGCCCGCCGTCGCTGACACAATCCCATTGTGGGTACAGGACAATAACGGAGACTGACAGCAGGGCGAGAGACACAGAGAGACACAGAGAGACACAGAGAGAAAGAGAGAGAGGCAGGAAAAGAGTGTTTTTATCCTGATCTCTCTCTCTTTCTCTCTCTCTCTCTCTTTTTCTCTCTCTCTCTTTCTTGTCTTAAAGAAAGAAACCCGGCAGTATGCAGACCGCGTCCGGCTCCAGTCACGGTCGGTCGAGCCGAAACCCCGTGACAGATGGCGGCATTATGGGGCTGCCGCAGCCGACCGGGTACGGCGGGGGTGCGGCGGGGGGGCCTGGCACACCTGGTGCTGACAGGTGTGTCAAACTCTACCTGCATGAGGAGGAGCACGACACAGCAGAGGCTGCCTGCCACGTCCAGAACAGGTGCACTCATACAAATGGGATTCCTTTGTATGCAGAACACAAATAAATTGGGCACTGAGGGGGTGGGGGGCGGGGTCTGAACATTTCTTTGCAGTATGAAATGAATTTCATACATTTATTTGTTATAAATCTCTATAATGCAAAACTGCTCATCGGGGACAATTCCTCTGAGACGAGTGTGATTTTTCTGGGGAAATTATATTTACTAAAAGCCGTTGTGACGGTGGGTTATGGTGGGTTTACTCTGCAGTTCTGGATCAGGATCTGGGCGGGTGTTTGTGTGCTGTGTTCTGTCTCAGCTTGACACTGTATTCTATTCCACTGTCACCAACAGATATGCAGCAAATGCATAAACAAGCTCAGAGACGAGGGAGCGGTGTGCTCGCACTGAACACACACACACACACACACACACACACACACACACACACACACACAGAGCATGTAATGACCCACAGTCGTTACAGTTCAACCTGTTCACCGATACAGTGCGAGAAAAACTGCACAAGTGTTTGGACGCTTTAAAAAAAGCACAAAATCAGAAATTTATTTGAATAAAAAGGATGGGCTGACTGACAGCCGACACCAGCGCATGGCAACCCATCAGTATCACGCTCTGCTGTCCGTCACCACGGCTGAATCTCAATGAAACATAGTCTGACGTAGCCGTGACTTAACCAATCAGAGACCAATGTGAGTCATAAAGGTTTTAAACTAAAGGAAGCATTCAGCTCACACCCAGACCTGCACTGTGCATCTACACAACATTATCGATTTTTGTTTTAGCTCCACTGATCATTAAAGACACTTTATAGTACTATACTTTTATTAATTAATAACTGCAGACGGTATTTCTGTATCTGTTTCTCTTAGTGGTCTCCTTCTGCTAAAATCCACTTTTTCTTGTCCTTTATTTAAAATACTATGGGTCTCTCTGAGTGAAACTCTTCCTTAACCTAATAAAACCTAGTAAAAGAAAATGTTCACAAAAACAAGTCGATCAGGAAAAGCATTGTGTCTACATCATCAGCCGCTAACCACAGCTAACTAGCTCTCTGACCATTCAGAGGTGAGAATTAACAGCCTGTAGCCTGCTGGTAACCCTGGCTAGCACTGCTGGAGCAGCATTAGCATTAGCCACTAACCACAGCTAATTAGCTCTCTGACCATTCAGAGGTGAGTACTATCGGCCTGAGGCCTGCTGTTAACCCTGGCTAGCACTGCTGGAGCAGCATTAGCATTAGCCACTAACCACAGCTAACTAGCTCTTTGCCCATTCAGAGGTGAGTACTATCGGCCTGAGGCCTGCTGTTAACCCCGGCAAGCACTGCTGGAGCAGCATTAGCATTAGCCACTAACCACAGCTAACTAGCTCTTTGCCCATTCAGAGGTGAGTACTATCTGCCTGTAGCCTGCTGGTAACCCCGGGAAGCACTGCTGGAGCAGCATTAGCATTAGCCTACTAGCACAGCGCTAGCTCTTTTGCTTTCCAGAGGCAAGTATATCGGACTGTAGTCTGCATGTTTACTGACTTAAAACAAGCTACATAGGATGAACCACTAGCTAATATCACCATGGCTTACCGGAACACTCAGGGTTCCTCAGTGTAGCTCTGTTGGGTGGCATTAGCCACTAACTGCTAGTGGTTAGCCGCTAAAGCTAATGCTCCAGCTTTAGTGGAAATCTGGAAATCTAAGCTTACTGTAAATAAATGGAAGCGCTTTACTCACCCAAATAAACAGTTTTCAGGAGAGAAATCTGTGTAGATTAACATCCAGCGCTCGTTTGACTTGTTTTTTAGGAGTTACAGTTTTGTTTACTTAACTTTGCTTTACAGGTCTCATCAACCCTGTTTCTACTACTAGTTACTATAGTCACATAAAATGTGCCTTATAATCTGGTGTGCATTAAGTACAATAAATTAGAACAGACAGTAGACATTTCTTGATAGTGTGCCTGAAAATCAGGTGTGCTTTATTGTGCGAAAAATATAGTATTAAGATAAAAAATCATCTTAGTCCTCACCTGAGTCTGAGCTGTACATGTAGACAAACTTGCTCCACTTGTAGTGTTCAATAACTCCCACCAGGGCGTCCTGAAGCTCGGGCCGCAGCTGAATCACGAACTGGTTGGAGGTCTCGATGGGAAAGCTGGGCGTAACGAAGCAGACGTGCAGAGCTCCGCAGAACGACATAAGCATATTCACCGTCTTCCTGTCATACACTCCGATGATGGCATACACTCCTTTAGCAAACTGTGAACAGACTGGAAGAAAGGAAGGGAAGACAGAGTGAGTGAAATATGAAAAATAAAATCATCATAAAGCAGTTAAAAAACTAATTACAACAGTATTATAAAAGAATTGTGTGCTTGTTTTAGGGCTCCCCCTAAAGGTGGAGAGTGTAATTCACTTTCACTCCACTGTAGTAAAGACAAATCACAGCTTGAGCTTCCCTCCATTTTTGGGACACATGCATTTCTGGACAAGCTAGGAGATAGAGAACTTGCATTTTACATAATTATGACTTGAGTCATGCAGCATTACACAGTACTCATTAAAGTGTTACATAATATTAATAAAAATAGCAATATATTGTATTGTTTTTTTAAATACATTATCGATACGTGGCACCAGTTTTAATGTTTTTATTGAAACTCGCCCCCAAGTTTGACTTACTAAAGTTGCTGCTTCATTACCCCACATGGTGGCGCTATAATCAAATGAATAGGGTTAATAAACCTGCAGTGAAGAATATAGGTAGTGAAATTCTGTAAAACTAACACTAATAAATGCATAATTACTAGAGATATTATAATACAGTAAAAATGATCTAGTCCGCCAGACCTAATCCACACCCCACTATTATTACTGTCCCCTCACAGTAATACAGGGAACTAGCATTATGCATTAGTGATTGACACCACTAATATCATTTAATTACATTTTTAATGCTGATATTTCTTAAAAATAACTCTTAAAATATATATAAAATATGCGTTAGAAAATATTGTTAATATTGTTACTCACGTTTGCTGTTAAATTAATGTATATACTTTTTAAATAGTTATCGCTTTTTGTATTTTTTTGGTTACAGTTTAGAAAAAAAGTATCGAAAAAAGTATTGTTTAGGTATTGGTATCGGATTTGAAGTACTGTATTGTAGGGGTGGGCGATATGGCTCTAAACTAATATCACGATATTTCAGGGTATTTTTGCGATAACGATATACTTGGCGATATAGGAAAACTAAAATAATTCATTCATTTCAGGAATATAGTCTAATAGTATAACAGTATAATCATAATGTGGCAAAATAAATAATATAACATAAAATAATATAATGCAGCAAAAAATATTGCAGAATATTTAGTGCATGCATATAAACTGCAAACTAAAACAATTATACAATAAATACACCTAAAGCTTCACAGTAAATAATAGACTACTTTTGAGACAGAACAGCCCTGTTATCACGATATGGATTTTTAATATCATGATATTTCTGTGTCACGATATATTGTATACGATATAATATTGCCCACCCCTACTGTATAGGTATTAGTAATGATTTTTTTTTAAAACAATACACAGCCCTATTTTTTATCTGAACTATGGCTTTAACTGTCCAAATAAAGGGAAAAATAATGCAAGGAAAAAAATCTCATTTAACACTGAACATCATTTCAATAGGAATAAATAGAAAAGCGATATAATATGGCCGCTCTGCTTCACCAAAGTTACATAGTGCAATAGCGGATGTTCTGACCACTCTCTTCAACCAGCCTAATTAGCATCACCATGGTGGCCCACCAGCAAAGCCAAGGGTCAGAAAAAGCTCATTATCCTACATACTGTATTTTATCCATATTGTTTATCTCTAAAGTGTGTTTATGCTCAAGTGTGGCATCTATAAATTAGCATTAGCAATAGTTGTGTCTGAACTTTCACTTTAACTGTCCAAATATTGGAAGGAAAAAGAGCCTCATTCAGCACCGAACATCATTTCAATAGGAATAAATAGAAAAGCGATAATATGGCGGCTCTGCGAGTGTGAAGTGGTTCATGCTGTGCGTTTGTGGAGGCTGGGGGCTCGCAGGGGGGGCCGTTAATCAATACACACAGAGGAGGATTTCATTGACATTTTCCTAACAGCAGGATGCTTTTCTCCCTTTTCTCCTTCCCTCTCTCGCTCAGCGCATCCTCGCTATCTCTCTCTTTCTCTCTCACGCTCTCACCATCTCTCTCTCCGCTCGATATCTCAGCCCCTGCCCTCCCCCGTCGAGGCAAAATGGCCACCATCTGTTTTCAAACACATTTCCTAAACCAGTTTCCCACCAGGTCCATTCAGAATGCGGCACGCCGCTCCTCGCTGCTATCTTTGCCCCGCCGAGGGCTTATTTTTTACTCCAG
Organism: Astyanax mexicanus; assembly: GCF_023375975.1. Taxonomy (NCBI): domain Eukaryota; kingdom Metazoa; phylum Chordata; class Actinopteri; order Characiformes; family Acestrorhamphidae; genus Astyanax; species Astyanax mexicanus. Next base: position 49,631,054 of record NC_064417.1, read on the forward strand.
CCACGAGCCTCGCGTTCCTCCGCTCACACCAAACAGATTGAAGCTGCAGTCTGTTCACGGCCCGGGGTCCAGGGCCCGGCGGGGGGGGTCACCGAGGGGCCGCAGAGGCCGCAGGACAGACAGGCGTGGCCGACGTCCAACAAACCGGCCGTCCCACCGGGAGCAGGACAGGAACTGCCGTCCGGCACGTGCTCGCGAGAAATAAACATGCTGTGACTCAGGTCTTTTTCTAGTTTTAGTGAGGTGGTGATTAGAGCCAAAAGAATGAAGCATTAACCACCAACAGAGCAACAGGAAACACACAGATTAAACACTGCTATTACCAACACACACATGCCTAAACAGGAATTTCCGTAGGCATGCAATTGATTGTACATCGATAAGTTTTACCTTAAACTTGTATCCAATTTTGAGTATTTTAGCAGAGAGGACACTCACTCTACAGTTTTACTGCTGCTGTAGTCTTTCACACAGTTTAATCATGTGATACATGGATATCTGTCACTTCTGTTTCAATGCAAATCAAACCGAAACCTCTTTCATTTTTCCATGCAAAGCCAGGAAAACATCAGCAGTTCTTTTCTTCCACTATATATGACTTTGGGCGCCATGTTTGACAGCATAATCTGAAAATATTTCTAAAAATATGTGGCCAGTAAGTCAAAAAAACTGTCTGTTTCAATCGTCCGGCTCGTGCTCGCAAGAGCTAAACATGCTGTGACTCAGGTCTTTTTCTAGTTTTAGTAAGGTGGTAATTACAGCCAAAAGAATAAAGCATTAACCATGAACAGAGCAACAGGAAACACACAGATAAAACACTGCCATTACCGACACACACATGCCTAAACAGGATTTTTTTTTCGTAGGCCTGTCTTGATGACTACTTTGTCGACATGCTGTACGATAAATAAAGGTGTACTCAAGCTGTACACACAAAAAAACACTCACTTTACAGTTTTACTGCTGCTGAAGTCTTTCACGGTTTAATCAGGAGATACACAGATATTTGTAACTTCTGTTTCAATGCAATACAAACTGAAACCACTTTCATTTTCCATGTAAAGGTAGAAAAAAGGGCGGCAGTTCTTTTCTTCCACCATATATAACTTTGGGCGCCATGTTTGACCTGGTATGTCTTAATTATTACTTTATAAATTTATCATACATCAATACGTTTTACTCTATGCTGTGTCGACTTGTGTGTATTTTAGTGGAGAGGATACTTTTAGATAAACACACTGTGCTGACCAGCTGGCTTCACACACAAAAACACACACTCTACAGTTTTACTGCTGCTTTAGTCTTTACATAGATATCTGTAACTTCTGTTTCAATGCAAGACAAACCAAAACCTCTTTCATTTTCCAATGTAAGGACTGGATAACAGTGGAGGTTCTTTTCTTCCACCATATATGACTTTGCACGCCATGTTTGACAGCATAATCTGAAAATATTCTAAAAATATGTAGCCAGTAAGTCAACAAAACAGCCATTTGACCACCAACAGAGCAACAGGAAACACAGATAAAACACTACTATTCCTAAAACATCAAAAAACTTTCCCTTAAACTTGTGTCCAATTTCGGGCATTTTAGCAGAAAGGACCCTTTTAGCCATACACGCTGTACTGGCAAGTTGCCTCCACACACACAAAAACACTCTACAGTTTTACTGCTGCTGTAGTCTTTCACACAATTTAATCAGGCGATACACGGATATATGTGTAACTTCTTTTCTAATGCCGGACAAACCAAAACCACTTTCATTTTCCAATGTAAAGCCATGAAAACAGTGGCGGCCCTTCACTAGCACCACATCAGACTCCACATATCATGTCTGACAGCATGTATTGAACAATAATTCTGAAAATATGTGGTCAGTCAGTCAGCTATTTACCGTATATAACTCAAATTCAACCAGACTCAACACCTCTTACCTGATCTACACTAAGAAACATACCTAAAATCCTGCTCTATACAGACTTTATAATGGTATCCCACAAGGCTCTGTGCTGAAACCAATATTGCTTTTATTCTACACTCACGTATTTGGTGCAGTAATATATTTCGTTGGTGGTTCCTACCAATGTCAGGCTACTGACATATATATACACTATACTCATCCCTTCTTTCACACTTTCTGACACGCAGGTTATTGGGTTATAACCCACCAAGATCTCCTGCTGACACCTCGTCATGGACGGCAGCAAACGATCTGATCTCAGGTAGAGAGAGACTGAAGTGCTGTAGGTCTTTGGAACTACGCTTTATAATCAGAGATATCTCTCGACTCGAGACTATTCACACTAATTAGGTAATATGGTAACTACTCTGGAATGACAAAAGTCAGAATCTAAACTCTAAAACACACACACACACACACACACAGTGCAATCAAAGCTGAACAACAGAGTGCAACAGGCTGAATTAAAATAAATACCTTACTTACAACATGGAAATACAGAGTAGTACACACACATATTCACACACACATACACAGTACATACACACATATACACACACACATACACAGTACATACACACATATACACACACATATACACAGTACATACACACATATACACACATTTATTTGTTGTGTGTATGAGCTGAAGTAATAAAGTGTACGTCACAGCCAATATACAATATGATATAACCACATTGGGAGGGGGGTGTAGAGAGAGAGGGAGAGGGGATAGTGTGTGTGATAGAGAGAAAGAGAAATACAATAGGTGATGGGGGGAGAGAGAGAGAGTAAGAGAAAGAGAGAGAAAAATATAGAGAGAAATGAGAGTAATAAAGAGAGAAAGAAAAAGAAAAAGTAAGAATGAGAGAGAACAAGACGAAGAGAGAGCGAGAGACAGCAAATAGAAGAGAGAGAGAGAGAGATAGAGAGAGAAAGAGAGAGAGAAAAGGGACAGTGTGTAAGAGAAGGACAGAAAAATATAGAGTATTGAAGAGAGAAGAATAAAAATAAAGATAGGGAAAAAGAGAAAGAGAGAGAATGAGAGAGACAGCGAGAGAAAGAGCAAGATGGAGAGAGTAAGAGACAGCAAGACAGAGTGGGAAAGTGAGAGAGAGAGAATGAGAGAGAATAATACAGAGAGAAACGGAGAGAGAGAGCAAGAGAAAGACAGTAAGAGAAAAAAAGACAGTAAAAGGAAAAAAGAGAAAGACGGGGAAGGGATGCAGAGAGACAGAGAGAGATAGAGGGAGAGAGAGAATAATACAGAGAGTAGGAGAGGGGGGTTGTGGTATCCCTCCCTCTGATTTAGCCATTACTGAAGACATATGGCACATCAGATCAGTCTCCACACATTACCATATGTCATGTGTGCAGAACTTGAAATGGTTTCATAGTTTTGGCGGCGTTTCGCCACAATCCTGCAGCGCTGCAGAGCTCACTGCTCCTTAATCAATACCACAACTACACCGATATTACAGAAATGTGGGATATGCAAAATAAATATACAGCATCAGTCAAAAGATTCTTGGACTAACATCAACTTTTAATCAAGGATTCACGGCCCCGCCCACCCTGGCTTGCAACCGCCAACAGCAGAGCCATCGCAGTACTGTATAGCCAATCAGAGGCAAAACGTCATCTTATTTGCATGTCCTGAATATTCATGAGTAAAAGCCAGTATCCTGTTTTTCTTCCCTGCCCACTCCTCCACGGGACTAAAACAGCCTGAAACAGGAGCACAAGGACCGGCTCCCAGAGCATTCATTCATACTAGAGATTTTATTTTATTTTTTTTAATTCAGTGTTTTATTATATGGCCAAGAGTATCGTTATCGCGGAAATACCATGAAATATTGTGATATTATTTTAGGGCCATATCGCCCACCCCTAATTATCACATCAGGATACTTTTTTTTTTTACTTTTACCAAGCAAAAAATGCACACTGTTCTCATTCTGGATCATTGACTTCTTTTACAAATCTGATAAAATTCTTGTATTTTTTTATATCTCAGATAGGGCTGTGCCATATCATATCGTAGGCAATAATTAAATCAAATTAACATTTTTTTGCAGTAGTGTATTTGTGAAATGATTCTACCAGGAGTGAACAACCTACTAAAATTACTCCAAAAGGACAAGGACAGCTCATCTAGGAGGTCCCAACAGAACTCAACTTGTAATTTTGCTCAGCGATATGGCTGGTGGTATTTCGTGTTATTTTCGCAATAACGATACTCTTGGCGATATTATAAAACACTGTATTAAAAAAAAATCTAGAATACACTACTGCAACAAAATAAAAATATAATTTTATTATTGAAAACGATATGATATGGAACACCCCTAACTGAGATATTAAAAAAATACTAATAAAATAATTTTGTAATAGAAATCAATGATCCAGAATGTCATGATACTAATAATAAAGCACTCCATATATCTCCATATATCCAGGACTGAAGTAAAATGAATGATAATGGACTGATATAATCTGTCTCAGTGTACATTTTTCTTTTGCTAAAAACAGCAAAAAAAATAGTACCTTGATATAATAATTAGGGGTAGGCAATATGTCACGATATTTCAGGGTATAATATGGTCCAAGATATTTAAAATGTTGGCTTAAATAGCTTAAAAAGCAACAACAGCAACACAATTAAAATCCTGAACAGGATCATTAGAACAGTTGGGTTGAGTCTGGCGCTACCCTGACCTCTATAACATCAGTAAACGGCTGTGAGAGAAACAGCAGATCCTGCAGCTCTCGCTCCTCAACATCTGCTGCTCTGAAACGCCCCTCCCACCGGGCGACACGCGGCTGTGTCATCAGCGTGTAGTGCAGGAGGATCTGGCGCCCGCGGTTGTTTGTGTTGGTGGAGTGGTGCTGGAGGGCTGCAGCAGGAGTGCTAAGACCAACACTGGACCCTCCAGCCAGGCACACGGCTCCATCCCTGCCAGCATCTGCCACGGCCTGCCACCACGGCCTGCCACACACTGGCCCAGTTCCCCCACAGCACCTAACAGCCGCCAGACCCGCCTATTCAACCCAGCACTGCGGGAAAGTTACTGAGCTAAACACTTCACTACACTAGAAATAATGTCAGGATATGAAACATGAAAAAACACTAAATTAAAAAATATATATTTTAAGAATACACTACTGCAACACAATGAAAATGTAATTTTATTATTGAATACGATATGATATGCCACACCGCTAACTGAGATATTTAAAAAATACAAGAATTTGAACACATCTGTAAAAGAAGTCAATGATCCAGAATGATACTAATAATATTTCACTCCAAATATCTCTATATATCCTGGATTAAAGCAAACTAAATGATACTGAACGTAAATAAAGTTCTGGAAAAAAATAAGAGAGCACTTAAAAATGATGAGTTTCTTTGATTTTACCAAATGGAAAACCTCTGGAATATAATCAAGAGGAAGATGGATGATCACAAGCCATCAAACCACCAAACTGAACTGCTTGAATTTTTGCACCAGGAGTAAAGCAGCATAAAGTTATCCAAAAGCAGAACATGATGCCAAGATGCATAAAAACTGTGATTAAAAACCAGAGTTATTGCACCAAATATTGATTTTGTTTTTAACTTTATTAATGTTAACTTATTTTCCTTGCATTATTTAAGGCACGAAAGCCGTTTCTCATTTTCTGCAAATAATGCTCTGTTTGTAGTTTACAGAATAAAACAACAATGTTCATTTTACCCAAAACATAAACCTATAAATAGCAAAATCAGAGAAACTGATTCAGAAAGTGGTCCGTAGCTGAATAATGGGAAATGAGAACAGTGTGAATTATTATTTTACTAAAAACAGTAAAAAAGTAGCACCCTGATGTGATAATTATGGGTGGGTGATATGGCACAATATTTCAAGGTATAATATCGTTCATGATATTCAAAAATGTTGGTGATATTATTGCGTACGATACGATATGGCACACCCTTTCTTCAAACTGTTTGGTTTGGTTACATAAATTGTTATATATACAGTATACAGTAACACAGTGCTGTAAATAAAGTATTTAATCCTTAAACTAATACCTTGTTTGTGCCACCCTTGGCAGCAAAAACAGCATATTAAACGTTTGAAATAACTAGCAATGAGTGTTTCAGTGAGAGTCACAGTGCTGTTAGCCAATCAGAAGCAAAACATTTGCATGTCATGAAAATATTCATGAGTAAGTGCATGAGTAGGGGCATAATGTGGTGCTTTTTGAGATTTTTTATCTATTTAAGTGCTTTCTTTATTGTACAGGTCTGGAAGTAATCAGACCTGGTAGTAGTTTGTACTGAAATTGAACTTAGCTTTACAAAAAATGTGATTAATCACAGTTAATTCATGGAGGAAAACATGTGGAACTCCATAATTCCCAAAAGTTCCTGCTTTATGATTGAAAGAATCTCAGGTTTTCACAAATATCTCAGTAGGCACACTGCACTGACCATAAACAATATTCAATAATCATATAACCGACAGTAGGCGGTAGTTGGAAATTACATTTGATTATGGGTGGTACATGGTCTGAAATGTTTAAAAACACTGGAATAAAGCATTATTTATTAGTAAATACATGCAAATTACATGAGCTGTTTCTACATCTGATTTTGTTAAGTCCAGACCGGTTCTGGCGTGTTTTTTTTTTAAGCGTTCGCTGCACTATAAAAGATTTTAAATAAAGACTGAATTTTTCCGTCTGGTTCAGAGAGAAATCCTTTTTCTCTACAAACGAGACGCAGTGGAGAGGTAATTATTAAAGCCTTTGAGCTGAGCTGATTACAGCTCGGCCGGCTGCAGATACGGGAGCTGTTCTCCAGGCCGACTGAGGCTGAGCTGCCGACCGTCTGGCCTGCGATCGCTGCCATGGCAATGGTTTGGCTGGTGGATCCATCGGACTCCCACCGTCCAGACTCTCCGCTTCTCAGCGCCTCGACAAATCTCTGCAGAGTTATCGGAAAGTTTCTAAGCCAAGCGCTGATTCCGTCCAATTCTACAAAGCTGTGCTTCGTTGGATCCTAAAAACACTGCTTTAGCGTCTTAAAGGAATAGTTTGGACAAATATTAAATTAGATAGATAGATAGATAGATAGATAGATAGATAGATAGATAGATAGATAGATAGATAGATAGATAGATAGATAGATAGATAGATAGATAGATAGATAGATAGATAGATAGATAGATAGATAGATAGATAGATAGATAGATAGATAGATAGATAGATAGATAAGGATTCCAGCAACATCATAACACGGTACAAGAAATACACACAACTTACAGAGGGAAATTATTTAATAAAATGATAGAAATTATAGAAAAAAAACTTTAATTAATAGATTCTGATAAGTGTTAATAATGGAAATAAATGGACAACGTTGAGATTAAGATTAATAAACCCAATATAAGACAAAATGAACATATATATCAAAGTTTTCAGACCTCAAATAATGCAAAGAAAAGTTCAGAAATCAATGTTTGGTGGAATAACTCTGGTTTTTAATAACAGTTTTCATGCATCTTGGCATCATGTTCTCCTCCACCAGTCTTACACACTGCTTTTGGATAACTTTATGCCTTTACTCCTGGTGCAAAAATTCAAGCAGTTCAGTTTGGTTTGATGGTTTGTGATCATCCATCTTCCTCTTGATTATATTCCAGAGGTTTTTTTTTTATTTGGTAAAATCAGTCATAATTTTTAAGTGGTCTCTTATTTTGTAATCATTGGCTGAGGCTAGTGCTCGTTCCTTTAAACACCAATAATTCAGCTAAACACTCTTTCACCAGAGTTTGTAATTCATCGGAATTAATCTGTTTAACTCCAACTGAAAAGCTCTGCTTATTACATGTTATTTTATCCAGCCAATCAATAAAATCAGAGTGAAGCTAATCAGAAGGACTGTATTAAAACAGCACAACGCCAGAATGCTATCGACCAAGCCCGTACAGTCCCTGCAGGGCTGAGAATGTCCCTCCACCCACTGAGGAACAGGAATCTTAAAGAGCAAGATCTCTGAGCTCAGGCTGAAGTACCAACAATTTTAATCTGGAGTGAAGCTGCTTAAAAACACCATTATTTTGAGCCGTACTCTGAGTTCTCTTGTGTTTTTAAAGAGCACAGCACATCGTGTTTCTTTTTAAAAGTAGCAGAAAAAGACGCACAAACCCCATCATGCAGTGAATCACCAGCTCCTGATTTACTGTAATGAATGAAAGGAAAACTCTGTTCTGTGAAATTGTGCAGTAGAGGAGTCTCCACACTTCACTCCGTGTTTTAGGAGCAGAAATAGCGCAGCCTATTAGAGGAACATACCCGGACACAGTTGAAGCTCATTATACTCTGAGACTGTCTCCAGCTCGGGTTTGACCTTCAGAACAGGTATGATCTCTGTGCGTGAATGTACAGGTGGCCCCGCTGACTCCAGAGAAATAGTACTGATATGAACTTCACTGTTCAGAGGAGATTTTTCACAGTAAAAACGCCTCAGAGTTTGGAGATGTAGTCAAAGGATATAGTCCTCTATGAACCATACGTTCCAAATATTGAGCAGACATTTTGGAAGCGTAATCATACATCTATTGAAGTCGACTAAGAGTCTAAGAGAGTCTGTGGTTCAGGGCGTCTAAGGAGCTGCCTTTATGATCTGATGAATCAGGGTCTGGGTTGCTGTGCTTGGAAACAAAACACTTTTAATTTAATTTAAACTAAGGACTTTTAATTTGAAGTAAGATATTCAGAAAGTGCAGAAAGTGAAGACATGGAGACCAGAGAAGAGAGAAAGTTTGAGTAAAGTAGCTAACATAAAGAGTTTTCTAGTTGAAAAGATTCACATTTACAATGTAACATAAATCCTGAGCACTATTCAATTCTCCAGTTCACCACTACACGACACACCATGCAGTATTTTGACATTAGGATAAACAATATTGGAAAAAAAATCGCATTGCAAATGTTCTTTTATTGATGATATATATCGCGATATTTAACAATGCAGGGCCTATGAGATCCCCAGCTCCACCGCACAATATCTCGGGTCCGGACCAATCAAAAGGTGAGTCAGCGCCGAGCTCTCAAAACCCGAGCAAAACAGCAGTAATCGACCCTTTAATCAGGCATTTAAATGATTTTTAAAAGGTAAATAAGAGCCTTTGTTTTTCTGGGATTAAAATTGTGAATTCAGCTGTAACTGGAAATATCTGCACTGCAAAACTGTGCTGGACTGAGGTGCACAGCTTTCCACACGGGCTCACGTTTACAAGCACGTGCCCAACCATGTGTATGATGGAGGCCATGCAGTTACCTCATGTGATTTTACTCCTGCCCCTCCCCCTTGTGCTCCCGCCTCCCCCTCACGCTTCTCAGGCAGCAGCAGCCTGTCACTCACACAGACACAGAGACAGCGCTGTGTATCTACTTCTTGTGTCAAGAATCAGAACATTGCAACATGACGTGTTTGATGTGACATCACGATGATTATGCTTAAACGATATAACATGCAGCCCTAATTGACATAGAGCCATTAAATAAAATCCACTGAAAGCCAAAGTAGATCACATGTAGGGCTGGGTTTTCACATTTGATATGACATTTAAAGGTCTCAGGACTACGGAGTACTGAAAGGTCCAAGAGGAATTGCTGAATATTTTCTATATTTTGCATGAAACTGAGTCTTGGTTCCTCCTAAGGTTCCTTCCTCTTAATGTAAGGGAGTTTTTCTTGCCACTGTTGTCACCACTTTTATTGGCATCTCTGTGGTGCTGCTCATAAGAAGCGTGGACCTGTTTTTCTCTGTAAAGCTGCTTTGTGACAACTGTTGCTATATAATAATATAAAATAAAATAGAAAATATTTTGCTATGCTTAATAATTACACATTTTATATGTGTAATTACAAATGTGTGATTACATAGCCTGTACTGATTTAATAAACTGTTAGTAATCTGTAACAATGTGTTATTACATTCATTATTATTGTGTAATTACACAGTTATTACAGACATTTATAGGTAGCATCTGCACCTGCTTCAGGTGGCGACTTCAGCACCTCCAGCAGTTCCAGACAGAGAACCCCGGGGAGCATTTCAGAGCTTAACTATCTTTTCTCTCTCTCTCTCTCTCCTTTTTCTTTTATTTCCCATCCCCAATTCTCCTGTGTGAGGAACCTGGGCATCATCGGAAGCCCCAGGTGGCTTTTGATTGGCTGTTTTGTGGTGAATGCTGATGGGGGATAATCTGCCTGTCTCTCTGAAAGAGGAGTTCAGCAGGACAGACCCCCCCCCCCCTCTAAACACCCCTCCGACACCCCCCGCTCCTCAAATCTTCATCCTCCATTCTCTGCTCTTTCTCCAACCCACCCACAGTCCCCTGACAGCTGCATACACTCACACACACACTCATACACACACACACAAACACACACACAAACAAAATCAGCATGCATAGATGCTCACATAGAAAAAAAACACACTCTTGGGAATTTTGTCTTGCTTTACTACACACATACACAGGCACACACACACACACACACACACACGGCTAGGCATGCACACACACACACACACACACACACAAACTCGTAACTCCTGGGAGTTGCATGTCATTACACTACACAGTGGAGCGTACGGCGGCGAGCGCTCGGGGGAACATGTAGTAATAAAGGCTCAGGTTCAGCCACAGCCACAACCTGAGCGGACAATTCTAGGTCAGCCATACATAATACGCTATTTCTAATAAATCAGGACCACCACAGACAAACACACTACACATTACACACTACACGAGCCACAGCACAACCAATCCCCCTTAGTCTGAAAATTAGATTCCTTTAGACAAGAGTTTTAAAAAATTGTTATTATTAGTGATACTATCAACTAGTGCTGGGCGATATGGGAAAAATCATATATCACGATATGGAATTTTTTATATCACGATAACGATATATATCATGTATGTTTTCAGTTATTCTTCTAAAAATATGACGAATAATATCATTGCTTACTTTTTTCCAACTATATTTTAAAGTGACATTAAACCAAACTTTCACAAATGAGAATTACTACCTTATATATATATATATATGTATGTATCAAATGAAAACAGATGAGGTAGATGCAGTAGCTATTTTTTTCAAAAGAACAATGCGTCTCCATTGTTCGGTTCTCATGAGTTTAATAACGTAAAGCATGTCGCAAACCGGAGTGTCCACCAAATAACGTAAAGCAGCATCATGTCACAAAACCACATTATGAAGCTTTTTTTTTGCTTTTTTGATTACTTTATTATCACTTACATAAACCGAGTTTATGCAAAGTGACCACGGCAATACATTTTATCGTAGCCTACTTTATATATTTGCATGTATAATTTATGAAATTGCTGTAGAAACGATAAGGACGATAGACTGTAAGCAGCACAATAGACACTTTTCTATCGTCCCCATGATATTTATCGTTATATCACACAGCAGTACTATCAACCCAATATCAAACATCAGCGTCAGGTCTAATATCTAGTAACGGATAAGTTGAATTTACTCAATTGAGGAAATTTGTTTCCCTAAAAAAGTTAAGTAATGGGTAATGAAAACTTAAGTTAGCGTAACTTAGAACATCAAGTTATTACAACTAAAGGGGAAATTGATTTAACTTTTTTATTTTTGTTATACTGTAAGACCGGATAAGTTGAGTACCTAACTTTTATAAGGCAGCTGGTTTCCTTACAAAACATCAAGTTACTACAACTAATAACTGTTAGAGCTGTTAACTTGTGGTTTCTGAGGCTGGTAACTCTGGTGAACTTATCCTGTACAACAGAGGGAGCTCTTGCTCTTTCTTTCCTGGGGTGGTCCTGATGAGAGCCAGTTTCATCATAATGTTTTAATGGTCTTGAAATGTTTCAGATTTTTCTTTTCTTAGTTGAGTAGTTGTTGCTTCTTATCATCTGGATTAGAACATAACTCAAATATTCACTATTCACTGTATACCTGTAACTCTACCTCTTCACTACTTTACTTTAACTGATGCTCTCAAACTAACATTAAGAGACAAGAAATTCAAGTTATTAACTCTTGATGAGTTCAGCACAGCTGTTAACTGAAAGCCTGAATTCCAGGTGATTCTACTTTATAAAACTGACTGAGAAAATCCAGCAGAGATGTGCCAAACTGTCTCTACACACTAAGAAAAGTGAGTACAGATTTGTACTTAAAAGGGTACAAAGCTTGTTGCTGGGGCTGTACCTTATACTGAGGTACAAAAAAGTACCTTTCAGTGAAAGTCCTTTTTTGTACCCATGTTTTTTGTGCCAGTAAAGATTATAAAGATTATAAATATTATCAGAAACTAAATATGGCTCAAAAACTTGATGATCCAAAATTGTCTGGCTTTTAATTAAAAAATGTGCAATTAAAATATATATTGTTTATTAGTGCAGTGATACAGAATACTGAATGTACCTTTTGGCTGCAGGTTAAATGGTACAAATCTGTACTTATTGCTGTAAAAAAAACACTTTGTATTTCAGAGGGAACAAATCTGACCCTGTAAAGACCAATATTGTACCTTCGAGGGTACAATTATGAAGAGTGTACCTTTGAGTACAAAAACGTACTTATATCGTACCTCTGTTTTTTAGAGTGTATGCTACTTTAAGTAATCTAAAATATATTTTGAAAAAGATATATGGAATGTACTTGAACCCTGGAAGGTTTGGATTTGGTATGGATTGATAGATTTATGACTTTATAAGTACTTTCGCCAACCCAACATGCATCAACTGACTGGCTACAATCTGAACTTTTGACCAAAACGCTGCTGTAAATGGAGTCAGTAAATACACAGCTTGTCTTTGTCCCGACCCGAAACCCATTTTGTCCTCTTTTCCACCACAGGACAAATATTTCTACTCCTGCCACGAAACAGAGAACCTGTTTACAGAGCCCTATAAGCCACCCCAGACAAATGCCTCTTTTTTCCATTATCCAAACGCAGCAAATAGTCTGAGTGCACCGTCTCTGTTAGACTGTCATATTTCTGCTGCGGCGAAAACAGAATTACCCGCCAAGAAAGCAGAGCTCAGACTCGTTCCTAATCTTTCTGTCATTTTATGGAAGCAGCTAAATTACCCTGCCTGATAACAATGCTGATACTGAAAAGCAGAAAGAGCAGGACATTCCTTCAGCTGCCAGAGGTGAACATTTAAGGGTAGACACTTAATTCTCAAGCTACCAGTGCAGGCGTATAGCTGCCTATATACTGTAGATCACTGCCTAGTCAGATACAGCGAGAATGTGCTTTAATGTTAACAGATTAAACTTAATATACGTAATATATAATCTGAATAATGAGCCTCCCTCTGAGCAAGGGGTATTGTAATGCTCATAGCTATCTTACACCCCATCAACATGATGGTGTGGTATTCTGAAAGTGAGGTGTGTTCAGGTAATTATCTGGTGTGTTCTATCTTGGCAGCAGGAAATAAAGGTACGCCACTGACTGGTTAAAACCCTGACAACAGTCAATTGTCAGCAGCCCAAACCTATCTTAGCTAGTAAAGTAGAGAAATCTATAAAGCTAGCTAGAAATCATTGATCATTTTTTATCAGCCCAAACTACTGACATATGTTTTTTTTTTTGTATTTCCTTATTTTAGGAAGATATTGTATATCTATTGTAATATCAAGAGCTAAATACATATTGTCAAGCTTATTTTAAAAAATATTTTTAATATAACTTATTCAACCAAACGTAGATCATATTTTACATACAGCAGTGATATATAACTACAGTAAATATATATATATATATACAGAAAGTAAATATAGCCCGGCTCTGGTGCTGAGGCTGACAGGGTTTCCCACCAAATCCTCCTCAGGTGCCATTGTGTTCAGCTTTAGCAGAGGAGAGCACACACACACACACACACACACACACACACACTGATATACACACATACACACACACACACCGTGTGTTTCAGCTCAGCAGGCAAAGGCATGAGTGGGAATCAGCCTGGGAGCATTAAGCTGCTCTGAGCTCAACTGAAAGGAGATGTGGGATGGCACATATACTATACATGGGCACACACACACACACACACACACACACACACACATGCATACACTCGTGCACAGATACACACACACACATCTGCCTGTCCAATAAAGACGTGTGTGTCCAGCTGAGATCACCTTCTGCCCGAGGAATTTCCTCTCTCCAGGGATTCAGAACACAAAATAAACAGATTTAACCCCTTAACCCTCGCCCAGAGCACTGCTGAGGTATTGATACTGCTGTCAAATAACCATATTAATAAAGAAGGGGTGTGGATATGGATAAAATATGGCACTAAAATAATATAATATTACAATATTTCAGTGGCTTTAGTGATACTATATTTTTTGGACCATAAGGCGAACTTAATATCCTTACATTTTCTCAAAAATTGACTGCGCCTTATAAACGAACTGATTTTATGTGGTACACAGGGCTCAAAAATCAGTCTTTTTTTTTTTTTAATTGCCGAAAAACGACCCGACCTGTAGCCCGGGCTCAAGAAAATAGAGTCTGTGACATAGACGTCTGTTTTTTAATGCTATTTTTATTCTACATAAAGCTATGGTGTGATAATCACAAACTAAGTAACAAATCAAACTGTTATTTAACCCTCCTGTTATGTTACGGGTCAAATTGACCCGTTTTAAAGTTTAAAGATCTAGGAAAAATAGTTTATTTATACTGGAAACGTTTTTTTTTTTTTCAGTATAAAACTTCTTCTGCTTGCCTTAATCAGTGTAATCAACATATAACCCACTGCAATAAACAAAAAGTAAAACAAAATTCAAAGTTATGTTTTAATGTTATGTAAAGCTATTATGTCTAATATGTCAGTCTTTCAAAAGTAAAAAAAAAAAGTAGTGAAACACTAAAAAAGTACATGTCTTTTTGTTGTTGTTTTTTTTGAAAAAGAAGAGAGTTATCCAGATTAAACCAGATTTTTTTGAATAATTATTATTTTGGATAATTCATATTTTGAATATTAATTGGATTATTAAACATGCACCGGATCAAATAGACCCGGGAACACCATTGCTGTTTCTGACAAATTGCTGACAATTACAGGAGGGTTAAATAAAAAATGCACACATTAAAATGTCATAATCACACAGCTCTGGGGCTCACGCACATGTGAGCTCCTTCACTTGTCCGTATTTGACTTGCAGCGCTGTGCGTAGCTGTGTAACATTATGTAATATTATGCTCTTAAATAATAAGTCTATGCTTCTTCAGTGTTGCATTGTTATTAGTGTAACATCATTCTGAACAGATTTCGCTCATTTAAACAGCCTAAAAATGTTTTTAAAAAGCTCAGTTTTAACGCTCCACTTACTTAAAAATTATGTCAGGTTTAAATCAGGCTCAGGCTCATAAGGGCAGTTTATTGGGAGGGTCAGGGCAGGTCGGGCAGAAAGTTCACGGGCTTGGGCCGGGTGGGGTCTGATATTTTGGGCCCGATCTAAGCTCTAGTAAGTGGTACTAAAGGGGTTGGTGTGATGCAGTGGATAACACTACTGCCTGGCAGTGAGCTACCATGTGGGAGACTGGGGCTCAATTCCAGATCTGGGTGACTGAATGCTGGGCTACACCAATGAGATTCCTTGGGCAAGACTCCTAACACTACATTGGTCCATATCTGTAATAAAACACTGTCAAAGTTGTTTTATTACTGTCATTTTAGGACCACTTTTTATGCCACTAATATATAAATTACAGTATAACAGCATGATAATGGAAATACACCCTTTAAAATAAGCAATACAATTTTAATCAGTAAGAATACTTGGACAATGCAATTTGAATATATATTTTATACCAATGAATAAAACCAATCACAAATCACACTAATAACACTAATGCGGTCTTACTATGGAGATCTTGTCCACATGTTGTCATAATAAGTCATCACAATAACGGTATCACCCAGAGTAAAAAAGAATGAGCCTAAAGCTTTGAACAAGCTGACATTATTGACATTATTGACGCTATTGACAGTTTTTTTCTGTGCTGATCAATCAATTGTAAGGAAAGTTGGGCTTCAGTGACCTCTGTAATGATTGAGGGATTAGAAATCCTGTCCCTCAGGGAGATAAATCATAATTTAAACAAAGAGCAGCTTATTTTATTTTATTTTCATACATCCTGAGACTAAACCCTGCTAAAACAGATGTCAGCTTGGATGATACTGTTGCCTAGCAACCGGGGGAAGCCCATCCGAAAGCATCCTTTAAAAACACAGCATTGTGAATCCTCCAGTAATAAAACATCCAAGCGTGGCTTCCTTTACTCTAATTCTCTATAGTTTACAATATAAAATAACTTTTATGCATATGAAAAACAATTACATACAATTAATGATATTTCCAAATGAGGACAGTATTCCTTAAGAATGTGATGTGTCTGATGTGCCAAACTCTGTGTCCGTATAGCTAACATAGTTTAAAATAGCTCATTAACTCATGTGCATTATAAATGCCCACAGGATGGGATATTATTATTTAAGTTAGCTGATTATGGGCGCCGAGTGGTCCAGTGATCTATAGCGCTGCCACTATGAGCGGGAGATTGCTGGTTCGAATCCCGGTCATGCAGTTTGCCATCAGCTGCCAGATCCCCGAGAGAGCACAATTGGTCTTGCTCTCTCTAGGTAGGTACAGTAGATGTTGGTCTTTCCCCTTCTCACTCCTAGGGTGATGTCGATCAGATCAGCACAAGGCTGCGTCTGTGAGCTGATGTATTAGAACAGAGTCGCTGGGCTTTCCTCCGAGCGTTAGTGCTGTGATGCTACTCAGCAATGCTGCATCAGCAACAGTTAAAAAAAAGGGCTGAAAAAGAGTCTGACTTCATATGTGTCGGAGGAGGCATCTTCACACTCCTTACTAGTGATAGGGGGATATACCGCTGAGTAGCAGCAAAATGGGAGAGACAATTATTGTTTGAATTTCTGCACCAGGAGTGGCATGAATTTATCCAAAAGCAGTGTGTGAGACTGGTGGAGGAAAACATGCCAAAAAACTGTGAATAAAAAACAGCGTTTTTGAATATGAACTTGTTTTCTTTGCATTATTTGGGGTCTGAAAGCTCTGCATCTTTTTTTGTTGTTATTTCAGCCATTTCTCTCTTTTTTTTGCAAATTAATGCTCTAAATGACCATTTTTATTTGTAATTTGGTAGACGCGTTGTCTGTAGTTTATAGAATAAAACAAAAATGTTCATTTTACTCAAATATAAACCCTATAAATAGCAAAATCAGAGAAACTGATTCAGAAACTGAAGTGGTCTCATCATTTTTCCAGAGCTGTAATAATGCAGTTATTTGCCTTTAAAAGGCACAGTTCCCATAATCTTCACATATGAACATTTATTTGATCTTTAATCTTTACAGGAATTTTACCACTATAAGTGTAAGTTCAGTCATGTGTTCTGTTCAATTGTAATGCAAACCCACTAGACCTGGACATTGGAGTCTCTAAGGAGTCTCTAAAGAGTCTCAAAACACAAGAATAAATGGAGGGCATTGCAGAAATAATTGTTGACTAATCACAAAAAATAATCACTAGATTAGTCGACAATCAAAATATTCATTAGTTGCAGCCC